>NC_142390.1:5032500-5070000 GCF_059441005.1 Hippichthys cyanospilos | reverse complement strand
CCAGTCAGGAGAACTCGCCACCTTTGTGGCGGTCTTGAATCCAATAAGAGCATCTCTGCGTTTGCTAAGTGGATGTGACATTACATAATCACAAAGATGAAGGCTTGTCTGGAACGCAACGACGAGGAAGGTGAAGAAGAAGAAAAAAAAAAACGGGAGTGGAGCGGTGACCTTCGGAGGAATAATGCGAAATAACGTAAGCTGAGCGTGCGGTGCTGTAACGAGCTGGTAATTTAACGACCTTGGTGAGCGTATTGACGGCTAAATTCAATTTCCACCGAGGCGCAATGGCGCACGAGGCATTTTAAACACGGCCTGACATTTGAGGCGAGGCGTTCTTGTGGTGGCAGCATACGTTCTTATGAAGGGGACAAACCCTACCTGGATTCCGTTTAGGACTTTCGAAGCATCTCAGCTTCTGCCAAAACCTGACAACGAAACCAGGTTACGCATTAAAAAAAATCATTTTTGCTGTGGCGATATGCAAATTATGATTGTGGGTTCCAACTTTTGTTTTGCTGTTTCAGTTTATAAACAAAACTAAAGCATGCTAGTCCATGCTTCAATTTTTTGACCTTCCAAGGAACATCTGGGAACGTGTGCCGGCGCATCAAACGAAGGGCCCGTTGAGTCGATCTTTATTTATCGGCGTCACAAGAGCTCGTGTTCTATTCTGACAAGCGCTCGGCTGGACCAGCGAGAATAAATGCGGAGGTTAACCGCTGCATGATCCAGATGTTGGCGTCAGTACTCGCGTTGACGACGGATTAGCTTAATTCACTAATGTGACTTTAGCCGCCTCCGGGGTCCATTTCTCCCTCTTTCTGTCTTCACGGTAATTGCGGCTCAGCGGAGCGTCCGAAATGGCCCATCAAGACATTTGCCGTCCCGTAGCATTTGTGCGGCGTCCCCTCAAACGGCCACCTCGACCCTCCCGCTACCTGCCGCCTGATAATGTTTTTTTAAACCTTGCGAGAGGTCGCTGCCGATACGGCTTTGCTAACAATCCGTCTCCGGCTGGGAAGGCGATATACACGTGTCTTGTATCGGATCACGCGTTGACCTGCAAGGATTGCGTCGTCGCGCCGCCGTTATTGCCTCTGGGACTCGGGGACGTCGGACGCAGGACGGCAGTGCGATTCGTACGTTAATTACAGCCCAAAGCCCCTTTAGTTGATGACTTGCTTTCGCTCAACTGGACACAAAAGTAATCAGCTGCCGTCTTAATAATGTTTTTGCTCCTTCAAAGATGTTATCTTCGAAATATTTTAACAAGAGCGCTTCTTCTGGGCTTGGTTATGACACTCATTCGGAAGTCGCAGTTCACCTGCCTCCAAAGTCTCTTTAGATCATAGGTGTGGAAGTCCAGTCCTCGAGGGCCGGTATCCTGCAGATTTTCCGGTTTTCTCTCCTCAACACACCCGAGTAAAATGATTAGCTCATTAGTAAGCTCTGGGGGAGCTTGAAAATGATCCTAATCAAGTGTGTTTAGGAGAGAAAACTGGAAACCCGCAGGATACCGGCCCTCGAGGACTGGAGTTCGACGCCTGTGCTTTAGATAGTAACTGGAATATTGGGGACAATTTAATTTTGAGCTTCTCGCAATCAACCTCTATCCTCTCAAAAACCTCCAAGGATCCATTATCTACAGCCGCATACCCACACAAGGATCACAGGCTTGCTGGTGCCTATCCCAGCTGACTTTGGGCACCCTCAACTTGCCACAGAGACACAGAGAGACCAACAACCATCCAATCACACCGAAGGACAATTGGGTGTGTCCAATATACTTATGTAAGTTTTTGGAGTGTAGGCTCGGGGAAAACATGCAAACTTCACACAGGAAGGCCAGATTCGAACTCGAGTCCGTTCACTTTTAACCAGTGTCAGCTTCACAGTCAGATTCGTCATTCTTTGCAGAAGATAAAAAATACATGCTCATGAGTATTGTTGTATTATCTGTCTACTCAACTACATATTTAGCTCTGTTACACCCAAAGTCAAAACACACACATCAGCCAAATAGACAAAAAAAAAGCTTCCACCAGCTGACAAAAGTCATCTAAAAATATTCCGTCCCATTTGAGGAAAAGCTCAAATCTTCTCTCAGAAAGTTAAAAGGAACGCTGCAGCCAAAGCTGCGGTGGAGGGGAAAAAAAAAAAAAACAAGTGCGAGTCAGAGGGTGTTAGGAAGAAGTGGATTCAGTTGTCAAGAGACATAATCGAGGCCAATGCCGACTCCGCACTGAGCGGCGATGAAGCTCGACATGCATTTTCGCAGCGGCACGAACTGCTTGACATTTGGAAGGACCTTTTCTCTCCCTGGCTGCCCGCAGATGAATTGGAGCAAGGCTGGGGGGGCGGGAGGACTAAACGGTCCCGTCCCGACTGCAATCAGAGCGTGTCGTAGGGATGGAGGAGGACCCAAAGTGGATTTTAGAAGGCCTTGCTTTGAAGGGTTGCGATTCCGTTCCACCCGCATCACATTTCCTATTTTCTTTTCCAATAGCTCATTCCGGTGTTTGTGCTCGCTTTCTGTTAGGCTGATGGCTCGTGAGAGATTTTTTTTTTTGGTCGGCTTTTTGCGCAATACGAGGCCTTCCAAGAGTCGCGATTTGGGCAAAGTGGTTCAGAATGGGCGAGCTGGCGGCGACACTTTTGCTCATCGTTTAAATAAGACAAAGAAAAACAAAAAACGTTTATTACAAAGCTTGCTAAATTTTCAGCTGCCTTTTATCGACGCTTGTTATGCAAACGCAACATTCAATGTTGGAAGAAAATGACAGGACATCAAAACAAAGCGACTTCAGATATTTGATGGTGCGTTGACGTTTTCCTTAATTGTTTTGGTTTAATTAACTTTTTTTTTTTCAAATCGTCTGTTTACAGCATCACTGTGCCCGCAACAGACTGTATACTTAGAAATACCAACATATTTTCACAGACACACTCAGATTGATAGAATACTGCACTAATACAACAATAACATGCCTGATTGCATTTACTAGTGTAGAGTGCCCTCTGTTGGAGAGTAAAATAGCAGTTCGAACTCAAAATCACTATTTTGATAGGGTCATCTTCCGTGTCCATTTGTTTACTGGGAGATTGTCCTTCGGTCCCAAGTAATTAACTACAGATACACCAGACTGGACCGTAAGCCGCAGGGTTCAAAGCTGGAGGAACAAGTAGCGAAATTTATGGTTTATAGTATGAAATGTACAGACTGCATTCTTAGAAATAAAAGCAGCACCAACATATCTTCACAGACACACTCAGATTGATAGAATACTGCATCAGTACAACAGTAACGTGCCTGATTGCATTTACTAGTGTAGAGTGCCTTCTGGCGGCGAGTAAAATTAAGAAGCAGAGTTTCGGAACCAGACACGTCCTATCTCATAGTGATTGGCCATCGGCGCTTGGGGGCGTGGCTTGGCAACTTCTAGACACGCCACTCGTCAGGCATCCTGAAGATTTTTCTCAGAGTGTCACGAAAGGGCCAGTTTTTGAAGACACGTCAAAAAGACGTCTTCACACCCCCCGAGGGGGACGTCCGCCGAGTCGTCTTCCATGTTTAGCATCGGCGGTCCACTCGGCAGCTCCGACTGTTGATTTGACGCGCGACTGTTGGCAGAGCGGCCGCATGTCACGGCGGGATTGCAAAGCCGTCACCGATGAATCACCCGACACCCGAGGTGAGACATCACTAGGGGTCGCTGTCTGCGAGGATGACTCCAAATTGGACGGACGAGTCTTTCTGTCTCATCATCTGGCCTTTTACCCCTTTGGAAGAAGCTCTGCCAAGATTACTTTTTTTTTTTTTTAACCACCAGTGGTTGGGGCCCATTAATCTAGATGGCGCCATTGATTATTTTGACCTAAGCTTGTGCCTTAAAGTAGGTTTCCACCACAAAGGAGGAAGTTAAAAAAAAAAGTCCAGTCCACAGTCCAGTGTGGTGTATCTGTAATTAATTACTAGGGACTGAAGGACAATCTCCCAGTAAACTAATGGACACGGAAGACGACCCAATCAAAATTGTAATTTTGAGTTTGAACTGCTATTTTACTTGCCAACAGAGGGCACTACACCAGTAAATGCAATCAGGCATGTTATTGTTGTATTAGTGCAGTATTCTATCAATCTGAGTGTGTGTGTGTGAAGATTTGTTGCTGCTGCTCTTATTTCCAAGTATGCAGTCTGTACATTTTGTACTATAAACCATAAATTTCGCGACTTTTTGCTCACGCTTTGAACCCTGCGGCTTGCAGTCCAGTGTGGTGTATCTGTAATTAATTACTATGGAGCGAAGGACAATCTATGTTCCAATTAATTTGCTCTTCATTCGAAAACTGTAATTTGCCTGTCAGAGCTTTAAATTAGATTTGCAGTACACCTTAAAGTGCCTTCACGTACAACACGGAGTATTTGAACCTCCGTTTGAGAACTCGGGCACTTAACTTCCTCAATCTATTGTTTCTTTGACGACTTTCCAACTAAAGTGCTCTTTACTTCTGACCGTTTTGACGCAGACGTCGCAAGCCCCTCCCCCCGAGACGGAGTTAACAGCCCGCGTAAAGACATGATTATTCACCAGTGGATCCGTGTTGTTTATAGGCGCGTTATTGTTCGAAATAAGGCTCAGTCAAGAGCAAGTCGGCAGGATATTGTTCGCCGGCGGTGCGCGGTGAAAGCGCCACTTGTGGCTAATGAAGTGCCTCTACCAACTGTGTGTACAAACGCCTAAAGTTTGATCTAAAAGCCGCGTGACATAAAGCAGACCGAGGACAATTTTCACGCCGCGCGCTGCCTTTCATTCGTCTCGAGGCGTCGCATAAACGCGCCGCCGGAGGGCCCGATGGTCCAAACAAAGCCTTGAAATATTCTGCCATTCAAATGGATGCTTCGCTCCGGCACCACAAAAGAGAGAAGTGGAGATATTTCACTGTGATGTGTAAACAAACGTGGGAAAAAAAAACAAAAAGATCTGGAGATTCCTCGGAAAGAGGCGAAAACATTCCGTCTTTGCTAACTTGACATGGAGGGCGGACATTACCGCGAATCTGAAAACGCGTCGGGACCTATTTGCTGGAGCGCATTGTGACTATGTGATTCGCCGCACGGTTGCCGCGGCTTGGCTTTCAACGACCCGACGTCTAAATTATTTACAAGAAAAACTTTGCTTTTATGCGATTGGGCGTCTTCGTCGTTCCCTTTCAACTAACGAGCAAAATACTCGGTAAGTAAGCTGCGGGAACCCAAAACATCTTACACGGCTTGATGAGAGGAAGAAAAAAAAAAAAAAAAACCGAGGCCACGGCGAACCACAATCTGACCTAAAAAAAAGTTGGGATTAAGCGACGAAATGTCGGGGAAAAAAAAACGACTCAAAAATTCGCCATCAAACAGAATCAAGTCGCTAAACAGTCGCTCGCATCCAGGTTGAAAAGTGGGTTACCTGAATTATTCAAAAACTACGAAACCTTCCGGAAACACCATGACTAACGTTCACCTTCAAAAAGATTTTGTCAAAAAGTCATGAAATGTTAGACCATTTTTTTTAAAATATATATTTTAACGACTGTATTTCAAAACGACTAACCCTTTTTTTTAAACTTTAATTTGGGTGAATTTTAACCCCCTAAAAAAACAATTCTGGGTTAAAAACAAGCAAAAAAAAACAAACAAACAAAAAATGACAACATGGCTGATTTATTAAACTTTAGACCCTTTCAAACTAAATTTCTATTGGTCCACAAAGCACAAGTCCCCGCCCCAGTCGATGCACTGACGATAAATAAGATTATTATTGATGAAAATGGTTTAAGTATACCAACACATGCCTCATTTTTAACATTAACCACAGAAAAACGCAATATAAATCAACTCTCAACATGGCGTTTATACGGGTTACAGCTTAGTCTAAAACGGAAAAAAAAAGTGCACCAAAGTGCCTGAAACTAAAAGAAAATGATGAAAATGATGACTTTATTGCAATTACAATCCACATGACACTCGCACGTGTTACGATTTTTAACATTATTGGTTTGTTAGCTACCATTTTCCCAAATTAGGTTATATATTTCAATAGTATAGTCAAGCCTGCCTCACAGTCGGCGGATCCGGGTTTGAATCTCGACGGGCGGTCGGCACCTTTAATGACAACGCGGGCGACTGCCGTCACGTCCGTTTCCATGGCGATGCAAAATAAACGTAAGGCGGCGATTAATTCGGGAGGAGGCGAGGCGGGAGTCGCGCGGAGAAGGGTGAGTCGGAAATCCTCTGGGAGAGGCGTGAAGGAACATAGTGTCAGGAAGCTAGCGCCGCTGAATACTAATGGCGGTCGGCGAGAGAGGGGAGCGAGGGACTGTGATTTTGCAGCCGCATCCCACTTTCGGCGACGGCGGGCTGGGCATCAAGTGAGAAAATCGCCTTTGAGCGCAAATGTCAAAAGGAGGCAACGGTGACATTAAAGCCCATTGGGCACAAGTGTGGGATGGCGGCAAAGGAAAGGACACCCAAGGGTCAATGGCGGTGGAAAAAAAAAAATAAAAATATTACCAGTTGTTGACTTTTCACAAAGGAAACAATGCCTGTGGGCTTCCTCTTTCCTGATGTATCCCTAGGCATATTTTATTCAGAAACTCCACGTTATCCATTTTACTTTTGGTTTCTCTGCCGGAAAATTAACCACTAATTACAGCGAGCAATCTAAACAAAATGAAGTGAACGTTTACAATGTTTTACAGCTAGAACAGAGCAAGTTGCTGCATGTTCCATTTGATTTGCACTCAATTTGAAAAGAAAACTCTCCTCTTCCTATAACGGCATTAACAAGTGTGACATTATCTCGTTAATATCCCTCATGTAACTCTACGTACCCCCATTTGGGAAGCGCCCACCTATTCTACGGCGTATGCACTCGTCACGTACAATTTTCAATGAGTAGAAGAAGAGCATCTCGACGAGTTTGTGAAAATCACTTTTGAAAATGACTAATTACAAAGAGTTGCCTGTAGTTTGGATTTGAGAGCAAATAGGCTGCCATCTAGTGAAGAAGGGTGATATTACAACTTAAAAAAAGATTTTTTTATATATATATATATATATATATATATATTTAATATATGACTTATAGTTGACTTTCTTGCCCTGCAGCAACTATGCATCTGGCTGAAAAAGTCAACATTGATGAGCAGGGGTTTCAAATAAAAGCCCTTTTGTGCGCCGCCACTGGGGAAAGTCTCGGCCGCATTCCGCCCCCTCCAACGCCGTCCCGCTCCAGAGTGCGACCTCGCAAAGTCACTGGACCGAGAAACTTCAAACAAACACAAAAGGCAACGCTGCGATGCGTTTTGTGCTTTGCGCAGGGTGCGAAAACCAAGCATTTTGACGAGTTTAATCAATGGGGCTAGCACAAAGTTGTTTTGATTGGAATTATTTGACTCGGCTCCGGTGCGCTGGAGGCACAAAGCAGAGGCCGGATCATTTATCTCCAAAGCATCGGAACGTGGGTGAAGGTAAGGAATGCGTACAAAAGAGCAAAATCTTCGTCAGATGCCACATTGTTTCAACACTTGACCCACATCAAATATATAATTTACCGATATGAACGCAAGATAGTTTGAGGTGTTTCGACGAAATTCATTCTGTTTTGCTATAGTTTTTACATAGTTCTCCAAGTGTTGGCGCATCTTATGCAAGGTGACATAAAAAATCCCAGAATTGAACCCCGAAATGAAAATTAATACACAAGTTCGTCTTATATTTGGAGAATTACGGTAATTCATTTCAAAACCAATGGTTTGCTGCTAGAGATATTGAAGCCGCAACTCAAAATCAGGACCATTTCGGTCATAAAATATATGCTGCAAATATCACGATTGCAATTTTACAAGTGCTAATAATTCAGAGCCAAATATTTTGCCGGCAAAATGGAATGCCATGAAGCTCGAAGTAAAATAAGAAAGACAAAAATCCCGATCGCTGTTCAATCGCCCCGTGCTAATTGAACATCTTCCATTCCTCTCCCTCCCCAAGGAGATGGATCAGACCAATCTAGTCTAGCCTCAGTTCTGCTTTATTTCCTTTTTAGGCTTCATGTCTGTCGACCTAATCTCATCCTCTTAATTTGCCGGCTGCAGCCCTTTCCTTCCACTCCAGGGAGATCGGCGATTAGGCGGAGTAAAATGTCCAAAGCCCGAGAACCCGAATGAACCAGGATGAGTCACGCGGCGAGCCGGAGCAGGCGAGCGCGAGCGTGAGGCCGCGCCGCGTTACGGCCAATCGTTTCAGGGCGGGCTCGGGCCCGCTTAAGCCGGTCTACCTGATCGCCGGCGTGAGCTGTCCGGCTCGCTTGTAAGTATCAATAATAAATGTGCCCCGCAGTTAAACACACTGTTACACTGTACAAAACACATCCTTGGGTTCAGGCGCGTTTACGCCGCTACCTGACGCCGCCGCAAGCTAGGCGCGAACTCTTCGAGATCGCGCGTGTGCCTCCACTTGCATGTTCGTTCCATTTTTCTGTCTTATGATTAGGAAAATTTGCACAGTGATGATCAGAAAATATGAATGCGAACCCAATTTACAGGGCAAAATTATCCATATTATACAGCGGTTGTATACAATTAACACCGGAGCCATTATTTACTCCTCATGCATCACTTTTATATACTTAAATATATATCAAGTTTGTTGATGAGGTCATTCTGCGGACTTGTCATTCAAAAGAAAGCAAATCTTCATTTTTAACAATCAATGATGCAAAGAATTGATCTGGATGTCACTACTTTAAACTTGAAATCATAAAACACACAGTGAATTATAAATCAAGCATAAGTGCGTTGAATATGGAACTCATTCAACTACTAGAAACACAAATTCTTATGGCTAAAATTAATGTCCTTGAGACTTTTTTTTTCATAGCGAAACTGCATACAATCAAGTATACAAGTCTATTGAAAAGCATCAGGATGAAACAAATGCCGTTTTAGTCGTTATATATTCTGATATTAAATCTGTAACCCCTCAAAAAAAAAAATCCATATCCATCAGGCCCTTTAAAATAGGGCTACAAATTTTAATAATTTTAATAGGTGGTTTTATAGTGTATTGTATGGTCTTTAGTATGTCGGTATACCTTTAAGAGGTGTGGCCTAACAATATTGAAAGAAAACTTTTGTTGATGTTTGGGCTGCGATTTCCAAGGACGACGCCACTTTTCTGCCGCAAAGCACATCAAAAATGCTTTGGAAAGCTTTCAGGTGAGAGAAAGTCACACGGCCCCCCTGGTGTTGGGGGGGGGGGGGGGGGGCAATAGCCTGCAGGCACTTATTGATCATTTTAAAGCCTTGCGGTTCAAAACAAAATTCCGGTGACGAGCCGCCACTTTCCCGAATGAGAACAGCGGGTATCCGCGCGGAGGATCCGCCAGGAGAGGTGCTAACGATAATCCCATTCATCAAGATAATTGGCTCATGATTGGCTCTCGTCAAGTCCCCGCAGATGCCATCAATCGGCGAGTGGAGATTACAGGTTTTCTCAAATCTCACGTGTGGCGGTCCGGTTCTGTTTGTAGCGTTGGCTTTTAATCTTTAACTTGAAAGACGGCAGAAAAATGTGACTGTGCTAAAGTTCATAAAGAAACAATTAAAACATCTCATTAGATGGGCGTGATGAATGAATTTATCCATATTTGTTGATTGAATTTCAACGGTGGTGCAATTAATTCAACTCACCGGCACGTGTTTATTTTGAAGTTTTTCCCGGCGCCGTGTCGCGCTTTGACAAGCCGATAACAAACAACACAACGCTATTCTGAAATCAGGCGCCGATTAAAACGATATATTATGACGCAAACATTGAAAATACGCACCTCTTGCGAATTTTTACCGGTGGCTCGAGCTCCTTTATAGCTGGAGCTAGCATGAATTGTCGCTAGCTAGGAGCGCTCAAATGCTCCGTATACGCTGGCGTGACAGACGAAAATGAGTCTGCACACTTTGATGATGAGAGTTGCCGTTGCTGCTGATCACTTTTTGACAACCTTGTTAACGCGAATGTTCCATTTCAGCTGAAAATTTGTCTCATAGACCCAAATTTATGCCAGCATTTGTCTAAAATCTAATATTTTTAGAGTGTAAAGTGTGCGCTACTAAACACAGTTTACATTTGAGTAAAAAAAAATGTTCAAAAATATATAAAAGTTGAAGTAGAAAGTAGAAATTAACCATGCAAAAAACAATTTTTTATCCCGCGACTTGATATTTCTTAGAATTTCTCTGAAGACATAAATTACACGATAGCTGCAGCTTTATTAGACATAAAAATGGGGACAGATACGTGTCCAGACAAAACTTGTCACCTAAATGGCCTGCTATAGGAGTGCAAACAAAGAGTAAGCTAGCAGAGCTAAGTTTCAATCAATTAAATTCTAAATAAGTTAGCGGCAGAACCGACTTGCGCGAGCTCATTTTGTATGAACGTGCGAGTGGCGTATGGAGAGGGAAGTACGTTTGTGGCAAACATTATTCATGCAATTAATTCAGCCGGTCGCTTAGCTGCCTAAGGGTCTGCGATGGTAACTGAAAAGAAGCTGAAAGGACAGTGAAAATGATTCGACGTCAAAACATTTATTTAAAAGTATGGATTTTCTTTCTTTGAAAATCCCAACAGCTGGCAATACTACTGCTACGTCGTCTTTGAAGACGAGATGAAACTTTAATCAGCCCCATGGGGGAAGCGCAACCCAGAGAGGCCGCCAGATATGCAGGCGGGATATTATAGATGATAAAACACATCAAGAGAGGTGATGCGTTACGCAACGGATGGCCAAGGTGACAAATAGCCCGCGTGTGTCACTGATGGGCCGAACGCCGCGTGACGGATTGGCTAAACGAGACGGCCTGCGGTATGTTGAAGTTATCAAAGCCTTTTCTTATGAAACGCTTGGAAACTTTTACCCTGCGCAGCTCGCTGCCTTGCACCTCCCCAAGCCCCGTCTCAGGGGCGCTAGTGACCGGCATTAGCGCTACATGCTAACCGAGGCCGCGATAGCATTACACCGATGCCGCGCATCAAATAGGATGTACCTCAGATGGAATATTTCATTAGCGGCTTGGTCAAACACACTCGCGGTTCTGACGGCGCGTCTGCGTGAGCCGGACTCCTCCAGCAAGTAGAGCGCGGCGCATACAGCGATTTCAATCTCGCAAGATAAATAATTGCTTGGATATTCCGCGGCTAGGACGGTGCAAATCAGGCTAAAGCGACAGGGGTGGGGTTTTTTTTTCCCCACAATTCGGTTGTTGACAACGACATACATTACATTTATGGTATTTTCCCGGTTTTGCGACAATAACAACTGTCATGACCCTAGGGGCTTGGCTGTAGTTGTGTTGTTTCGTCTGCATCTGCAGGCGTTCTTAGGTAATTGCACTTATTTCCCATTGCCGTCAATGGCTCCGTGCAACACGTCACTACGATGCTGGTCTGCTATTGGTCGGGCTTCCTCGTTTCAAAATGGCGGAACGGTAAAGCTTTGTTCAATTGTGAGTGGCTGCAAAACCGTATTTATAGTGCATTTTACTGCTTAATTCGAAGTTGGAAGGGTTAGCCACGGGTCCCAAGATTGCTATTTATGTTAAAGAGAGAAGTAAGAAAATGATTTATATGGAAACGAAGCTGGAGATAACCCTTGCATTAGCATTAGCTATGCATTAGCTAACATAGGTTTGGAATGCCCGTCATACGGTGAATTCGCTTTACAAGCCCGACCGTGGATCGGATTAATCTCGTAACACGGGGGCCCACTGCATCTGTAACAGGCTTTGTTGAAAATTGTTATTGAAAAATGCGATTGATTTTAATAAATTGTGGAAAATTTGTGATTAATAAAGCGTTTAGACCCTGCTAGTTTTTTCCCCCCTATAGAAGTAAACTAAACATCAAGGCAGTCGAGATCGGAGCAGAGAAAAAAGTTAAGAGAATACTGCCGGACCCTACTGAAACTAAGAATAAAGACACTTTGCATTTTTCGTCAATTAATCTGATATAACCGTTTATTCAGCTGGTTTTGAAAAGGAAAAGGCTTTGCGAACTGCTTAGCCTCCAGTTGATACAATTCTTCGCGGCGCCTCAGTAATTAACATCGTGAACGTCGCTAAGCCGATACAACTGTGACAGCGAGGCCGCCTCCAAGGACGGGAACCCGGGGGACTCGCTTTCTTTCTTGGACGGCCTCGTGCTACGTCGCTGTCCCCTCGCCGAAACTGTGTCATCGCAAAGCCGACTGAACCACCGAGAGGGGCCGAGTGGGAGGCAACGGCGGCTGATGTTTTATTCCGTTCTTAGCGGGTTTTAAAAGATTCCTACAATAAATCAGAACAAGCACTTTCAATTCACCATGTACACTATTTTAGTACGCCCTCGTGGCACCTCGACGATAAAATGCAAAAGGAATGCTACAGATAAAAAAAAATCCATCATTTTTGTGTATGGATGAGAAATACCAGAAAAGCAGTTTCCCTTTCGACAAAATGAATGAATGAATGCTAAACATGCAACGACTCCTCCAATTATAAGTGAGATATGGGTCGGAAATACAATTAAGGTGTTTACATGACAGCTCGTGTAATTACTATGCTCCCGATGACTAATTATATCCCTATTAATGGGGAGCATATAAATATAGAAGGATTTGGTGTGTGTATGTGAGAACACTTGAGAGGGAGGGACTGTTGGCCAGAATAAAAACGCCTTTATGGGTAAAAGAGTGTGGTCCCTGGCCATGAATATTAAAGCCGTCACTAGTCTGGTCCTTCGGAACTGCTCTTTGGACCAGAATCAAGCATCTCGCTTTGTCCTCTTCATACAGCCCCCATATAGGTGGATTTTTCAGAGAAAAACCTGAGAGTTGCACATCATTTTATATCCGCGTGCAGGAAAACAGCCACGGAGAACATCACGACTGGGCCCATGTCCAGAATGGCGCATATGGAAGTTCATTAGGCATTCTAGGGAGTTTTTGGCAGCTTTGCGACACTGATTGGGTGACAGACCCCACTGAGTTTGGCCTCGTTTAGGATGAATTAGCATAACAAATGGCAACATATTCCAATGCGCTGCATCATCTGAAACAGATCCTTCAGTCATACGCAGACCCGCTGAGCCCTAACCATACCCCGATCTATTGATTGGAGTCTCAGCAATACCCCTAAAATCCTAAAGATCTATCATATGATTCCAAAAATCGGAATCGGAATTAGCCCTGCACAAAAAGCTGTAGCTCTTAACCTACACCTGGATAATTCAGCCCGACGCACCGATAGACCTTCCGTGACCTGGTTTACCCTTAAAACCCTAAGCTCGAATCTGCTGGCATTGACAAAAAAAAAAAAAAAAAAAAATCGTCAAAGGCTCGCCGTTCCACTTACTCGTCCCGAGATAAGGCCGCAGCTTAATCAGTTGGAAACTAGACTGTAAGCTCAGATAACCATTGCGGCAGCGTGGGTCCAAAAATGGAAAAATGGAAGCGAGGATACAAGGTCTAAGCTCGAATGAGATTTTTGACAGGTGCGTACAAAAGATGCCTGTGATTACATTGGCCATCTCATTGTGGAAATAGACCAGGAGATGGCTCAGAGTGACCGGAGTGCTTTCGTGACTACGCACGGCTCCTTTTAAAATATAGTCCTTAGCGTCTAGGGAGCCGAGCTCTTTCCTGGTTACCTCGTAATGGCCGCATTGTTGGAAAATCCAAAAGAGTGTTTTTCTGTTGCACGACACGGGAAGGAACAGCAACACTGAGGAACCGAGCTCCATTAGGACCCATCTGACTAAATGGGTGAATAATGTACAATATTAATGCTGAAGTAGGCTGCGACTGCATGCGGAGCACAGGTTCAGGTGTCACGCATGTCTTTTGGTAAGTAAAGTGAAATCTTCTGAAATCATGTCAGATTATCCTTCCTTAAGATCCAGACTGACAAGGCCAGATGTCTGGAAAGAGCTGGCTGCTGCCAGACAGAATACGTGGACCCTCGCGATCCGAAGCAAATACTCGCATCCTTTCGCCGCTGACGACGACGGATGAAAGGACGGTTAATTTCCGAAAGGTCAGCAACCGAACTCCGTGTTTTGTGTTTATGGGGACGCTGCCCTTAATTACTTTCTGCTCCATCCAATTCGGGTCTGAAAGTGTGAAGACCCTGGACTGACAGGTACGAAGGGGGGTGCGGGGTGGGCCGGGGGTGTTAAACATGGAGGAGTATGCGGGGAAGGAGAAGAAAAAAAAGAAAAGGACGAGAGTTTTAGCAGCCGAGCCTTTGACGCAGGCGGGGAGAGGAAAGGGTTGCCATGGAAACCAGCACCATGCCTCCAATGAGCAAGAGAAAAGAAAGGGGACAGATTAAATGCATGACAGAAATTGAGCTTTTGATTAAAGGCGTCTTTGTGATCCCAATAACCCTTTGTTGCGTCCATAAATACCACTCAGGCATACCTAGAACTTTACCGGTTTGGGTTCTCCGACTGCTATAAGAAGGGGCGATAGGGGAGCTCGCTTTTAGTCTTTTTATTACCTCGCTAATGACTTTATTAGACATCTGGCTATCAAAAACAAACAAAGAAGAGGGTGGGCAGAAATGAAAAAAGAAACCGTTGCAATCGGATGACGCTTCTTGCCGAAGAGACAGACTGTGGGAGGACGCGGCCAAAAAGGCAACGCGTGCGCTTCTCGCTTTCGGCCGTAAGACTCGATGATGATCAAACCAATAACGTGCGTGCGGACAGATGGAACATACGCTCCATCTCATTAGGAAACTGCCTCGCTGCTGCACAAACGGTTACCCCGGCAATCAAAACAAACTCCCAGAGAGAATCAAACCCTCCATTAACTCACATTCCAACCCATAGGACTAGATGGATAAAAGCCTTGGGACGTACCCATCAATCGGTTAAGTATCCAATAAGAGGCTGCACTTCAAGATGACAACGTGCTGGGAACATTTTAGAACCTTTGGGATGTCCGTAGTCCGGTAGCCTCGGATCACAAAAACTCTCTCAAAACCCCTCAAAGCTAAAACCCAAACGGCTTCTTCTCAACTCCTGAGCAAATAATCGATAATCGCACTAACCCTAACCGCAGACAAGGACGTTCCAGCCTACAATCAAAGTCGTCATCTCGCAAACGGATCGCTAATGGCGCAACGTTGTCTATTTTCTCTTTCATCCAAAAAGTGATGCGCATGGGCCGTTCCTTTCACCTGCTTCCGACCCCTTGCTCGTCTGCGGTATTTTCAACACGAGACGGCGTCCTCGCGCATCGCTAAGTGGTTGCGGAGCAATAAAGGTCACTTATTATTGTGTTAATTCGCTTGCGCCGGGAAGACAAAGAAACAAAAACGGGAAGAAGAAAACGAGCAGGCCAGTACCTTGAGAGATTCATTTGACATTCAAGTTTCACTTATTTTCTGCGGCAGATGGAAGAGATGATTTGAAAGGATTCCGCTCGTTTAAAACGATGCAAATTCACCTCGCTGCCCGACGTCAGCTTTGGTCTAGGAGCATTTGTTCACATCCACCTCCAACTCGCACCCCCTGCCACTGTCTATCGCTTACATCAAGTCTTACGTGGATTACCAGACGACAGGCCTGATTTCACAACGGCTCGAGCTATTAACGCTCTGACCTTGGATTTCAACCAGGCAATTTGTCTAAAGCGCCGGCCCTCGGCTTCCCGCTCCCCCCGTTCACTCAGTCCAAGTTGCTCCATTAGTATGTGAAGCGGGGACTCTCTTACCTGTCAGCCAAACCCCCCCCCCCCCCCCCCCCCCCCCCCAAAATGTCTCTACTTTCTACTCAAAGCTTTACGTTCAAATTGCCGCGACGAGCGCTTCGTATCGTCGGGTTATTATTCCCTTTCAGCCTCCGGGTTTATCTCACACATCTCATCAACAGGCGTTGGTGAACACTTTGGAGATAAGCACGGTTTAATGTTATCTTTTCAGCACAACTCCAACATGTCAAGTTGCTCCAGAAATGTTGGGGAAAGATGATTTTGCCTATAGCAAATATTTGGACCGCTTTCTGGAGTAAGCCCCACGCTTGGCAATAGATATGATTTCCCAGCTTTGTTGCATGTTATTAATCTCCAATAGCAAAAAATACAAGCGACACGCAAAGCAAAGGGGAAGGGGGGGGGGGGCCTAAATCTAAAATCCCCTTTTTTTGAATCCGCTTTTCATTTCCCCCGGAGCTTTTACGACTAGACAAAGTGTGACAACAAAGCATCTGAGATATCGTTTTATCCGATGTGTGATATTTGGATGATGGAAGACTTTCACAGCATTCAAGTATCCAGAGTCACGGCCATACGAGGCATATCAGACCACACTTCCGAATATATCACCCGTGTCTGTTTTTTTTTTCCCTTTCCAATCATTTGTCGACTACTTAAATAGGCCTCAATGTATTTTTCAAATGTTTTATACAGTGAAAACAGCCTGGGGAAACCTGAACCGCAAGAGCACATATGCACATAACAGGATCTTGAAAAACGACCAGCATATGAGCAAAACAAAACGTACAAGCATTGATGGTGTGTTTGAGCCCAAATGATCCCAAAGTTGAAGATTTTCAGAGTTTTGTACAATATTTCTGAGGTACAGTGCCAAAGGTCAATGCGTTATTTCAAACACGCCTCTCATCTTTCACGTCATCAACACAGCTATCCATTTTTTGGTCTGCTACTTGCATTCGTCATCCAACATGGTGTTCCATGCTGCGTGGAGCAATTGGCACCGATTTGCTACGCAAAGAGCCTCGCGTCCCTCGCATCTATTGTGGGCCGCTCATTACACCGCCGTTTAACCGCCCATTTTCAGTGCAGTCCATTTACTTATTGTCTTGCTCTCCCCGTATTTGTTCTCGCTCCTTACTCTTCGCCTTTGCTGAGAAGAAATGATGCTTGCCTCGCAAAGCGAAAAAGTATCTGTGTTTCCGGACGCGAGTAGAAGGAGTTGTTCCATTAGGGATGCGAGCGAACCGCCGGGGAGCCGCGTTTAATGACGCCGGCTCTGGCTGCAGACGCAGATAAGCCGCAACTATCAAAGTCACTTATGGAAGAATATACATGATATAAATGAAGAAGGTAGTCTAACAAAGTCTGGCAGAAGAGACCCAGAGGCCCTCCTTCAGATTCGTTCATTTCCACCACTAAACCGCCGTTTTGCGGCGCAGCTAATGCGGCAAATTAGTGTGAGACAGACACTTGAGATTCAAGAGTTGGGCCTCATGTCCAAATCAACCCTCAGGCGGCTTATCGATTACTTCAGTCACTTCGACCCAAATACCAAATAAAGGTGCAGCTCAGCGGTCATTATTCAGGTACCTACCACAGGCTAGAAACTAAGTTTGTTGGACGCCACACCCTGAAAATGACCTTAAAAAGAGCGTGAAGGAGTGGAAATAACAAACAGTTGACCTTAAGCTACACGCAAGAAATAGAGCAACATGATGTAACAAACACAGAAAATCTCTCTGGATCGTTTGTGGTTCTACTAGCAAAATCCCAAACCCACACGGGGACTCACAGGGGATGGTACGGAGGTAGAGGTTGTCTCGGATGATCTGCTGGAGCTCGTGGTCCACCGAGCCTTTCTGGAAACGCAGGTTAAGATAGCGGCAAAGTTCCTTGTTGATCACGCCTCCTGGATGAACAACAGAGCCACACTATCAGACAAAATGGAAGCACCAAAGAGACCGCGTTGGTGTAATCTAGGAAAGGGACCAACGGGACGAGATTCAAGTCTCCCGGTAAACTTTCTGCATTCCAAGGTAGTACCAGATGAGGCAACTAATAAAGCCATGAAGTTGGCATTTAACACCTGACAACGACTTGTCCCGCTTTGCCGCGGCGACGGCTCTCCTCGCTGCGTGCCGAGAATGAGACCAGACGACGACAAATCATCCGTTTGGGGGCTGCTATTTCTTCGATGTTTTTGCGGAAAACAACAGACATCACAATATCAAATCAGAAATCATCCCATCCTACAAACGCAGAACGTGATGCCCCGCGATCTGGCGTCTATTGAAGCGGCAGAAGTGTTAATTGGAGCATGTGCGGCATATAAATCACCTGCCGATTGCATTCCTTGCACAAGTTCTGTGAATGGATTTTCACGAGGAACCGCTTAATCTGGCTGGCTCAGCGTGCAGGAAAAATAAAGTGAAGGCGGCGGGCGACAGAGGAATGGAGGTAGAGGATTAGAGGGATGGTAGGCCGGGGCAAATCCCAAGAGGGGAACTGAGAGAAGATAGGAGGGGGGGTAGAAGTGAGCTAAAACAAGCATCAACTTGACCCCTCTTGGTTTCCCTCGACAAATACGCCATCCGTCTTCTCTGCCGCGCATCCTTATAATCACATTTAAAATGACGCTAGGAGGGAAGGTGGCGCGACTGACGTGACTTCAGGGATTCCGCAAGGCACGTCTCGAAGCGGGTACGTCAAACCTTAGCCCGGTCTCTTCTACGTTGACCGTCAAAACCCCCAAACAGAACGAGACGTGGAATTTTCAAGGTAACCCAGTTTGGAAGTTTCCAGACATATCGACGAGGTAATAATTGGTACGCCGGTGTGTGGCGTGCACGCATACGCTCGTCCGTCAGAGCCGAACTAATTTGTGGCATCCTAATGAAAGAGACCCGCATTAAAGAGCGCATCTGCGCCTCGGTCAAAGGCGGCGAACGGCGCACGAAGGGCTAATTTGCATTTGCATGAGAAAGACAAGCCGGGCGGACGATCTTCATGCTAGAAATCGCAGGGGTGTTAACACGACACACTTAGATGGCACCTCTCGTCCGCCGTCAGCCTCGTCTTCGCCACAGGTTTCCCGTTGCGACTTATCTCCACTGGCGACGATGAATCTTTCCCGCCGGGATTCGTCGGTCACCCGACTCGATCTCCGCTCGCTGCGATCGAGCCGCCGAATGCGCTCCCTCGCAAGCTCGCGGCTGCCTCGCTCCGCATGTGCGTCTGCACGCCACAAAAGGAGCTCAAACGGCAGAGCGTGAAAAAAACGAGTGAAGGGGAAGCGGCGAGGAGAGGAAGTGAGGGAGAGCGACTGCCAGTGATGCTCCGGCAGCGCGAGACAATCACGTTGGGAGAATGGTCTTGTTCAAGATCCCAGATGCAGATGCTCCCCCTGTCCACCAGCTGAGGTACTGCATCAGTTTCATTTGCCTGTCACGTTGGTTCCAGATTTCATCAATTGCCAATTGCGGTTAGCATTCATCCAACATACGGAGTTTGCGGTTCATAACCTTGCGGATTTCTTTTTTCTTTTTTTGC
Organism: Hippichthys cyanospilos; assembly: GCF_059441005.1. Lineage (NCBI taxonomy): Eukaryota > Metazoa > Chordata > Actinopteri > Syngnathiformes > Syngnathidae > Hippichthys > Hippichthys cyanospilos. The sequence goes on along the minus strand of NC_142390.1, from coordinate 5,050,651 downwards.
AGTTGTATAGCGAATACATTGAACGATATTGTCGCTGTGGGCCGAAAATCCTGTCCGTCCAAATTTGGTAACTTCAGCCAAGAAACAGGAGTGTTTCTGAAAATTGGTGGTTCTTCTCCTGAAGCAAACACTGCATGACTTGCAGATGATGAAGCGTCCCTAGCATGGATAAATCCATGAGCTGCCACGACGGGCGGTTTCAAATATGAGGATGAAAACCATAGAGCTCTGCAGCACAAGATTACGCACACATCTTTGCGCTCGGCAGGTGCCGCCGAGCGAGTCGCCCCTCGGGAAGGCAGATCCGGAATGAAAACAGCCTGCTGGAGAGTCAAAAACATGCAAGCAGCTGGTACCTCAGGAGGGGGATTAAAAGGTCCTAACGACTAGCTAGTTAGGAAGGTTCCAAAGTTGCAAAATATCCAGAAAGTTTCAAGTTCCTGGTAGTGTGGTCTCCACTAGCTTTGGCTTGCGGGTTACATGCGCATCTTATCACCACCATGGCCAAAGCGGAGACTTGACTGGCATTTGACGCTAAACGTTGGACCACTTGGCTCAGCTCCAAAAGGCTTAAGATGATCATTGACACTTGGCCAAATGACTTCAAGGTGCATCGACACCCAAACGTCTTCCCGATTGATATCATTGATTGTGGTCGCGCCAGTTCAAAGCAACGCCGCGCGAAGGCTTTGCTAAGTCTTTTGTCAACCGATTTCTCTATCTGACATCCCCTTTGGCTTGTTTGGATAATTGGGCAAGAAACATAATCCTCAAAACCGAGATACTTCTTTATCCATCTCATTTGCATTCCGTGAAATTCAACACTGCCGGCGAACGGTTCGGGGCCGTTTTAACAAGGCGCCGGTCGGCAGGTTAGCATTTCTGTCTTGTTGTTTCTCCCTGGCTTATACCCATCGTCCAAAACAAGCACTCTGGAGACAAGTTGTGCCCTGTAGAGCTTCTTCCGCACGGAGTTTCCGCAAAATCGCTGTAGTGGCAGAGCCGGGGCTTTTGCGGGCCGACTTTGAATCCCCCATTCCGTGTCGGCCCATTTCGCGCAATTGAGCAAAAATCTATTCCGATTCATGCGGCGTTAAACGGCGTTCCGTGGTTAATTGAAAACTCTAAGCTATAAATATGAGTGAATTGTCACCGCGGGGGTCACTCAGCGGTAACATTCCGCTCACTTATCATGAGGAGGATCTACCTCCTGCTGTCAAAGTGCCTCCTGGGTTGAGGACGCAACCAGTGAGTAAAAGTCAAAGCCCGGTATGATAAAGGGCCGGCGCGGGGCACGTTTCAGTGCTGTTGCCGTGGCGACGATAATACCCCTGTCACCGTGAAGACGAAGCTGCCATAAAGAAGCCGACGCTCCCCGGGTGGTCATCGCCGGGACAGATGATCGGGACATACTCCTGTTCCGTCTGGTCCGATTCCAGCAATTTGCTTGTGCAACTGAAGTGAGTGATGCATAAAAACAAGGCTTCAAGGTAGCACAAAATCCTTCGCTAATGTTGTGGTGAAGCTGTCAGCGCCACAACGCGCACTTCTCATTATTATCTCGCTCGGGGCCCTTTTTTAATTGAACTCATCCAGCCAAAGCTCGGCGGCGCTGCAGTCTGCTGAGCTCGATGCCGCCGCCGCCGACACATGCAAACGGAAGGAAGGGTCCCCAATGCGGCGCTTGCTCTGCGTTGTCTTTGCGCGCCGCTAGAAGGGAATCGTGGCTGATCTTTCACTTCTAATTCAATTCCGATTTTGGGCCAGAGTTCATTCAGAGTGGATTTTCGCTTCATTTTGAACTGGATTCAAAATGTTGAAAAAGACGAGTATTTCTCAGTATGTTTATGACAAATATGAAGAAAAAAAAACACTTTTTGGAGTGAGCAGCTAAGTTGAGATGGTTTAGCATAACCCAGCGTTTCTCAACTATATTTTGCCAGCCCCCCCCCCAGAAAAGGTTAAACTTTTCGCGCACCCCCCAATCGATGCACTGAATATAAATAAGATTATTATTGATGAAAATTGTTTAAGTATACCTACACACGTATCCTTTTTAACATTAACAACAGAAAAACGCAATATAAATGAACTTTCAACGACTGTTAATGATTTTTATCGTGTTTATATGTGTTATAGCTTAGTCCAAAATGGAAAAAAAGAAGCAAGTGCAGCAAAGTGCCTGAAACTAAAAGAAAATGATGAAAATTATTACTTTGTTGCAATTACATTCCACGTGACAAAAACAAAGCCTTTTTCATGGTATCATCCGCCTGACATCACCACGCGCCCCCCAGGGGGGGCCCGCCTCACTATTTCAGAAGCACTGGCATAACCAAACCCTTGAGAGAAGTAAAGCTTTAGGTTCTTAACCGAGAAAAACGCCCGAGAAAAATCAACAAACACCCTGATGCTAAAATAGCGCGAGTCAGAGAAATGAGTCATTTCGATTGGAAGCAGCCATTTTGGCAGAATTCCGAAGACGAGCTCGGTTTAGGGTATTATTACGCCAGATAACGTGGGCAGACCGAGGCATCTCAGTGAGGATTCTTTTGAGGCTTCATCATGAAAAGTTATTCATAAAAAATAAAACCACACGCCCAAATTTGAGGCTAGGCAAAACTAGTCCTTAACGAGTGTCCTACATTTAATTTCTTTTACAAGCAGTAGTAGCAGTAGTGACCCATCACTAACATTTTATCCCGTGTTCTGTGACACACTTTTCACTCTAGCGTTTACGATGGACCATTTCTCTTTCTTCTCGCCAATCAAACACCCCGTTACCCAATTGTACTTGGCAGTCTGACTCCAGTGACAGCAAAGTCTCAAATGCCAGGATGGACTGGGACTCACAATTCAGCATGAGAGCAAACAAGAAAAAAAAAAGCTACATCGCTAATTTCTCTCTGAGATAAGTCGCCATCATTTTTTGGTGACAGTCATGACTGTGCAGAGCGTCACATTGATTTGTATTTTTTTTCCCGGCAAGTGAGAAGAGGCTAATTACTGTGTCACCGGCGGCTGGGGGAAAAGGTTGGTGTTTAAACAGAAGCGTGATCCCGAGTACAAAGGAATTCCCAAAACAAATATCGTTAGGATCGAAGGACAAACAAATAAACTTTAAAGCAGGGGTTAGCAAACTTTTTGCTTCCTGGGCCGCATTACTCAGGAGAATGTTTCCCAAGAACAATTCGAACACAGATTAAACGTGTATATTCTATACCTTGTTATCCGCCATAAAACAACAATTTATTTCAGCAATAATGTTAATTTATGAGATTAGATCCGAGTCCACTTGCAAGCATTCAAAAATGAAAGCAAGGAGCCGTTTTGAACCTCGAACTGTTTTGACAATTGAGGTACCGTATTTTTCGCACTATAAGGCGCACCGGATTATAAGGCGCACCCTCAATTAATGACGTATTTTCAAACTTTGTCCATATATAAGGCGCACCGGATTATATGGCGCACCCTCAATTAATGACATTTTAAAACTTTGTCCATATATAAGGCGCACCGGATAATAAGGCGCACCCTCAATTCTTGACATTTTAAAACTTTTTCAATCACAATATAGTAATACTCAAAGTAATATCAATAATAACTCAATAACTCTAAACTCTCAATGTCAATATGAGCAACCTTGTTCAATTGTAAACACACAAAAAAAACAGGTAAAGCTTACTTTATCTGGATCTCAATATTGATCCATATAAGGCGCACCTGATTATAAGGCGCATCATCAGCTTTTTAAAAATATTAAGGCTTTTAGGTGCGCCTTATCGTGCGGAAAATACGCTAATTTTTGGCCTGGTGTTTTCCTTCGAATGCTTCGTCATTGCTGTATCAAAACCAAAGGCCCAAATTGGGTCAAATCGACACCAGCGTAGTAAAATGCTCTTGTAGTTCTGAAGTAAAGACGCAAACTTCCTTAGACAGCTCCAAAAAAATAGTAGATTACCAGCATGCTCTGCAATGCCCCCCCCCCCCCCCCCCCCCCCCCGGATACTCCGTAACCAAGCGGGAAGACGCAGCGTGACATGCAATTGAGCGCGGCGCCCTGGCAACCCTCCCCGCTCCACTTGTACACCGCGCAGTCCATCAGTATCACTGTCAGCGCCGGCGTAAATGTTGATAGACGGGGAAGCCGGCGCCATTAAGTTACAGGGGAAATGAAGCCGAGCACGTGCAGTCCATCACCGAGTCAATATTTACGCCAAATATTGTTTTTTTGGTCATCTATCTAAACTTACCACTTACAAGGTGAACATTTTAATGTAATGGATAGTAAATGATTTATGTCTGGTTAGATCTGGGGAGTAAATTTAATTCATTTGATACACTGAGTCACTAATGGTCATTTCCATGCGCAATCAGCCCCCCCAACCCCAAAAAATAGGAAAGAATCTGAAAATTTACAGCAAGCCGATTATCGATTTGGATGAAACTTGGCGTAATTGTTAATAGTGATAACTGAGTCGGCCGGCTCGTTATTCAAAGTGCCACCGGGCTTTGTTTTTGTTTTTTTTAAAACACAGGCCAGCAATCAGCATCAAGGCCATTGCTTGTCAAATAAGCCAGCGTGAGGTCAAACGCTGATTTCAAAGTATACTTTCAAGCCCTAACCCTGTCTTGAAACCCTACTTTGAAAGCCTTGACCCAATCCGAGCGCAGGTTGTAAGCGCACTATATTAATGAAACATTTATGCGCTGGAGAGCTTTTTTGGGCGATTCGGCCGCAGAAACGATTCCTCTTTACTACCGCGTTCCATTTTCAGGTGAATCTATTTTTGTATGCAGGTGCAGGCTCGTGTAACCGGAGAGCACATTAGAGCAGCGCAAATGGAAAAGTGTACGCGAGTGCGTGTTTTATGCGCAGATATTCACATACACATTAGGGATGGGTTGGAAAATGCTCAAGCAGTAATATCAAAAATGTTTTGTTGAGTTGATTTAAGGAGTTTCTTACAGCAGCTTTTGTTCACCAAGGTTGCATCACGTTATTTTCTTTAAAAGAAGCAAGCGGACCGAACCAACACCCAATCAACCATGCAAATATTCACATACACGTTAGGGATGGGGTTGATAGAGCGGAAATTGGTCAAGCGGTAATGTCAACAATGTTTTGTTGTGTTGATTTAAGGAGTTGCTTACAGCAGCTTTTTATAACCAAGGTTAATTATTTTCATTAAAAGAAGCAAGCAGACCAAGGTTAATTATTTTCATTAAAAGAAGCAAGCAGACCGAACCAACGCCCGATCGCCCAATCGTCATGGACTCCGATTCGAGCCTCTAGTTACGGCGTCCGCGTCGTCGATCTGAGCCAAGCATAATTTATTTTCCAAAACCACGCAGAGCCGCGACATACGGATGAAAGAGCCGCAGGTTGCCGACCCCTGTTGCATAAGACAAACAATCGGCGTGAACATAAACTGCTCGTTTGCGGACTAATTGAGCCGTCGCCTCCAAACGCAGAGGCGGCGGCGACTACGGGCGAGCAATTAGGATACAGATGTCGCACAAGCGGCGGGCAAACACTCGCCTCGGGTAATTGGAGCCGACAGGTTGGACTCCGAGGGTTGCGCGCCGGCCGTCTGAGACGCGGCGACAGCGAAATAACTCAACTTTATGGCTGTCAGTCCTTTTCCAGCACAGTAATTTTATATTGGACTTACTATACGGCCCATTTACTTTTAAAGCAGGACACCTGTGTCGCTTTGCTCGGAGCGACTGCTGGGATTTATTTGTCCAACGGGACGCCGCTTACATATGTGTATCGGTCTCGACGAAGCTTTAAGAAGCAGTCAGATACCATTCTAGTGTTCCATTCTAGAGATGTAGTCCTCCGTATTAGTCTTGCTCCCGAGAATACTTTTTAAGGGTCCCGGTCTAGTCTCAGAATTCAAGGCATTTCTACTGGTCTTATGCGGGGCGGATTATTGATTTCTCATCAAAAATTGCAAAGACTGCTTACTATATGCGTTTTAAAAACATTTGGAAGAAAAGTAACCAATTATGGGTTAGGGTTAAAAAAAAAAAAAACAATATTTGGCTCAATTTGACCCATTGTTCTGGTTTGTTTCCTACAAGTGCCATTTTTTAGGCTGTTTCGTACAAAATTACCTATTTTGGGCTTGTTTGTTATAAACCAATCCAGAAAGTAGGGTCACATTACCCCAAACATTGGATCAGTTCTTTTTTTGACCAATAATAGCTTTTTTTTTCTTTTTAACCCAACTGTTTCTAGAAACATATTAAAAATGTGAAAAAATTAAATGTAATCATTAATAATTAAACTAAATAAAGAAGGGGCGACAGATGGCGCAAGGTCTCTAAGATCTTAGCAGAAATAAGGTTACATAGGAGGCTATGGAAGAGGAAATAAAAAAAAAAAACAGTCTTCAGCCATGCCCCCAAATAGAGGTCATGGTTCAAGCCTGAAAAAATCCCCACATCCACCAACAAAATGGCACTACAAAATCTCTCGCACAATATGTAGATGACTGCTCGGTTAATGTGGTGACTTTTTTTTGTTATTGTGTCCAATCAGTTTTTCAGTACTGCTATGCCATCCAGAGCCCGCCAGCGCTCCGACATGACGTTTGTATTTTTCTCTTTTCTATTTTGCTGGCCTGAGCAAAACTGCAAAAACTACCGGACACTTCCGAAGCGTAGGTGTACCACTAGAGTTTTTCCTTGAAGTCTGATCCGCCATGGAGAAGCCACTTTCCGTGCTTTGAATAATTAAGGCTAGCTAAAAGTAGCTCTGGCATAAGAGGGGAAAACGCCGCACTCCAAACGTCCTCAAAGTAAAGCAACGTCTGTGTTTACACTTGCTCGATTTTGCATTGGTCCGCCATCAGACGAGACGGCGATTATAGAGATGATCCTCAAATAATGACGAATGGCCGCCGATGATGTGGTGGCAGTCTCGCCGGCGGTTGATCCCGCGCACCGACAGACTCGGAGTTATAGCCGCGCTGTTTATCAGCCGCGCTGCAGACGGCGCGTACGCAAGCGACAAAGCGCATCTGACGTTGCCTTTGACGGCGTTTGGCAGGACAATCCCCGGTCGCGGGCGCTCGGGAAGATCCTTCCGACGTGATTGAGCGCGCGCGCAAAAGACAGCGAGTCTTTAGCCGCCCCCTGGAAGCCGGTTGGACGTTTCCGCCAGGACGGACGCCACGGGCAGGCGGAAGCGGCGGACTAATAAAACATCAATCACGCGGAGAGTTGGGATACGTGAACGCGTCTGCTACAGTCTGGCGAGGCTTCGTAACGTTCGCCCGAGGGCGCGTTCATTACATTTGCGAGGCTCGTGGGATCAACGCTAAAAACTTTACCGAGGACGTGATCAATTCTTGGACGTGGCTTTGTGTGAAAGGACTAAATTGCTCGTGTGGGTCTCAATTTTTTGGATTATGCTAGAGAAACATCAGTCATTTTTTTACAAAAACGTTTGTTAGCTATTTCTTGCTTAGCTAGCAGAAATGAAGAATTGTCTATAACTACTTTGCCCGCTATTATTATTATTTTTCATTTCTTCATTTGATGAGGATTTTGACACAAGTTTAGGTATGATTCGCATTTTTAAAGAAAGAATTTACATCATTTTTTGGACTAAAACTTGAGAGCAGGTGTCACAGCGCCACCTGCTGCTTTGGAGTGCTTTCAGGTGTTTCTTTTTTTCCTTAGTCCAGTTAGGTGGACCTAGACTTTTTGGTCTCCAGAAAAATGAAAACACTTATGAAGGAAAGACATACAAGAAGCGGTGAGAAATATGCACGCTGCTAATCGCCGGTGAGCCCCGCCCCCTCTACGTCTGGCTCCGTCATCGCACCGAGCAAACCTCCCCAGAACATTATTTCAATAAAGAGACGGCCGGCGGCGGCGAGACAGCGGTCCGCGCGGACCCGGGTCCAAAGGTGGGCCTCCGGGGAGCCATTAGGCGAGGAACGCCGCGTGAAATTCCCGGCGTTTGGAGAACACTTGGGCAAATATGCGCATGTGCTCCGAGACAAAACGGCGGCAGCATTTGAGGAAGGCGCGCGGCGTGAATTAAGAGCGGCTCGGCTCCAAATTCGCTGTCCTTTTTCATCGCGTCTCATCTGCATCCATAATTCACAAACAAGCTCAAGCCACCGGCAAGTCTGAAACTAAAAGAACTCAACAAGCGTCTTCGGCCGCTCGAAAGTGATGTAAATTCACGCCGCGAACGACAGTCAAGGTTACCTTGAGCGATTGGTGATTTGGGTTGACGGTTAATTGTTTGCTTCATGGTTTTTGGTCTTTTGGATTGTTTGTTTCTCATATCCGCCCACGCTGCGTGTTTATGTCGTTGAGAAACGCTTTTTGAGTCTGGGACATGACAGACAAGTAAAGTGAAGTAAAATGGAGCAGCCGTGAATGAAAATGCGCCATTTTGCTTCCTCCGGTGGCAGAAGCGGCACAAACTTTGCATTCGGCAAGCGTGGAGCTGCATTTTCTTGTTTCGCAAGCTGCCTCTTGTCCCTCTTTTCTTCATTTAAACAGAGCGGCAACTCCTTAATTGATTTAAGCTAAGGGGGAAATGCGAGGCGGAATGTCAAACGCCCAAAAAGCGATGGCGGCTTTTTTCCTCTCCCGGATGAACGACGCTTTCACCCCTCTGCCAGAATCGATGCCATCATTCCGCCACGCGTTCTCGCGACACAAATAAGGCAAACAAAAAGAGGCGCTGACAAAACACACAAAGATGGAATCCAAGGTGACTTTTCCCGCCTTGCGCCCGGCCGCCGAGCGCCTATTAATGATTTTCGGGCCCGCGGCGCTCTCTTGATGAATCTACTTATCTTAGGGGGGGTCTCGGTTTGGAATACATCATTCTTTGATGTCCTGAAACTTTTTTGGCGAGGCCATCTGGAGGCCACGGGAGAAATATTCGGTCAAAGGCGAGCCCCCAAAGTTTTTCTTCTGGAACTTTGGGAGACGTGGAGAATAAACAATGCGCGTTGTGATGCGTGGAAAAAACTGAGCCAGGACAAAGGAAGCCACAAGGACACTTTTTTCATCGCAATATGGAAGACTGAACGTGTTGTATGGGAGCCCTGCTGCCTCCTGTGGAAGGAGGTGGTATTGCACCTAAGGTTTGGGAAAATCCTCATTTTAGTTTCATGGTTTTTGACGTTTTTATGTGGAAGATCTTCAAAAATGAATAATTCTACTTGTTGCAAATATATTTCTGAAAAATTTCAGACTTGCAAAATATCACTGCGTTATTCCCTCAAGGTTGCACCTATTCCACCTAAGTGTGAGTTTGGAGCGGGAGAAAAAGGGAAACGTTGTCTCCATGTGAATTGTGTTAAGGCTCATTAAATCCAAACAGACTGTCTGGAGATGAGTCATCATTAGCTGCTGGCGCGCAGCGCACATCCGAGCGTCAAGGAATCAAGCGCAGACAGAAAAGAAACGTCATCTTTGATGGAATTCCATCTTGCCGCTTGTGAGTTCGAGCAATCACAGGCATGCGCTTGAAATAGCGTGAGGGGGGGGGGGGCGCACAGATTTGACCTCATTAGTAGCACGGGCCAGCGTTGTTTTGTCGTCTCTCCTGCATTGTTGATTAAAATTGCAAAACGATAATTGAATAAATAAAATGCGTGAATTTCACTTATTTGCAAGTGAAAAGTATATCACGGCAGAAATGGACTTCAAACCGACTCCGGAACGCACTTCCATATAGATAATAGAACCCCCCCCCCCCTTTTTGTGCGAGCACAATCAGTCCGCTTTCGCTATTGGCAGCGCAACGTCCTCCCGGGGACAACTCGGGAGCTTAAATACCATCGGACCGCGCCTGACCACATTCACAATGCACGCTGGCTCCAGGAAGCGAGAAAAGGTAGAAGGCCTCCAGAGAGCGGGAAAAGATCGCAAAGAAGCTTAGCGGCCGATGACAATGGCCGCTTTCACATTGCAAAAATAGAGGCATCAATAAAACGCTGGCCATCCTCCACTCAGGACAAATAAAACGCCTTTGTTGAAGGACTCACAAGACGCATTACGGCTATTCATATTTGGGTTAGGTTTGTAAACAATATGTTATAAGTGCATCCATGTTACGTTCCACACAAAATTGCGCAACAATTTGGGGTCCACCTGAAACTCAACTAATAATAACAACATACTTGACAAGCTTGTGACTCAACTATCATGAGAGTGTTAAAGAGTGGCGAGGCGTCATTAAGAAGAGCCTGTGATCAACAATTTGTTGAAATAAACAGAAAGCCGTCTTACCCACTATATAATGTTACACTTACCTTCAATGTTGTGAACGTCTGGAATGTTTTCTGATTTCCTCGAATGCAACAAACCACATCCATAGACGAAGCCATCCAAATAAATACATAAATAAACCTGTTAAAAAAAATCTAATTTCAGCAACACGCGAGATGATAACCCACTAAAACTTGTAAAAAAAAAGTTTCGAGTTTGTTATGACAGAGAAGAGCAATAAATAAATACATTTTATGTGAATAACTGGCGTCTAATTTTTGCAGCTGCGGCGAGCGTCCCAAAAAACGTATAATAGGCGTTTCTTATCGCCAAAAAGCTAACAAAACAGCAGTTCCCCCGCATCTAAAACGCTACGCATTTTATTCAAGCAATGGTGCTTCTTGCAACACTTTCAATTCGGAAGTAAATTAGAAATTGAGTTAGCTACTCACCTTCATAGTCACATTGGCGTGATAGTGTTTATTTCCTGATTGCCGCGAACGCAACGAACCACATTCATTGACGAAGCCATTAAAATAAATAAATACAAATATAAAAACAAACAAATCCAATTTCAGCAACACGCGAGATAATAGACCCACTAAAACTTATAAAAAGAGTTTCGAGCTTGTTATGACAGAGAAGAGCAATAAATAAATACATTTTATGTGAATAGCCATAGCCAAGATGGCGCCTAATTTTTGCAGCTGCGGCAAGCGTCCCAAAAAACGTATAATAGGCGTTTCTTATCGCCAAAAAAGCTAACAAAACAGCACTTGCCCCGCATCGAAAACGCGTACATTTTATTCAAGCAATGGGGCTACTTACAGCACTTTTAATTCGAAAGTAAATTAGAAATTGCTGTAGCTACTCACCTTCTTTGACACACCGGCGTGATAGTGTTTGTTTATTTCCTGATTGCGACACGCCCCCTTCTCATCAGCACCAACATAACAATCAAAGTCAAACGGGCACCTTTCAGCATCAGCACCCACACAAAAATTCAGTCTCCAAGTTGATAAGACTTCGAAATTGAATCTTAACGTCACTTTAGACGATAAATGTTTAAGAAAGCTGCTTACTTAAATGCCAATATTTATTCTCAGACTGTTACGAACGGATCACTGACTGATCTCAAAAGCCAACAAAACAAAAGCAACGCTTGCTTGGACACGATGCGAAACAACTTTTTAAAACACTTTCGAGCTCATTTCAAGTAAAAACATCGATACTTTTGTTTGACGAAGAACCAAATGAGACGTTCACTCACCTTGTTTGACACACTTGAGTCTGACGGGCTCCTTGCTGTGGTTCAGCACTGCCATCACGTCCCGGCTCGTGAGCCCGGCCACGGGGGTGTCGTTGACCTCCAGCAGCAGCTCCCCGGGGTGGAGGTTGCCGGTGAGGCACGGCGCTCCACCCGTGGGGATCTCACCCACGAGTGGGAAGAGTCCGTGCTCCGCTCCGCCACTCAGCACCGGCGCAGCGTGCAGCTGGCCCACCGCGCTCCGGTCGAGGACACTTTCGTGGACTTTGTCACTCCAGTGGTTGCTTTTCCGTTTCAGGCTCTTGGGCATGGCTCACGTCGTACTTTTGGACCCCCGACTAGGACCGGAGGAATTTTCACTTGGTTCCGCAGCCCATGTCCTTTTGCTCTGGGCAGCAACTGGCTCATCAGCTCGTGGTGTGTTCAGCGACTCGCTCTGACGTGGGAGTTTACACTTACTCGGAAGCTTGTGGTAGTAGTTACTGTACTTTCCAACAAGATCGGGAGATCAAAATTGACTTTATCGATTCATTTGTTTTTGATAGCTAATCAAATATCCAATCTACTTAGGAAACACCTGATAACACTTTTAAAGTAAATTATAGTGGTGACGTCTTCCCCCTTTTTCAGAGCGACTGTACGCAGTTTCCGTTTGTAATTTATTTTTTCCGTCCTGTTTGAAATAAATACTTCAAAACATACCACTTGTTTATGTTTCATTGTGTTCTTATTGCATTTTTAATTGGTCGTCATATAAAGCAGTGCAAAATGTTTGCTTTTTAAATGTCAACACATCGTCAGCTAATATCAAAATTGTCAACAAGATGAAGTATTCATCCATCGATCATACAGCTATTGTTATAACATTTACGAGGGTAGTTGAAGGCAGCACTGCTCCAAACAAGCAAAAGATCGATTTTTGCTAAATCGATCTTTTTTTTCCACACAAAAAAGCAATATAAGTTGAATTGTTTAGTTTTCCATTCAGATGGTGAATTGAGGGGATTATTTATACACACACAAAAAAAGCTCCCATTTTTGATCATCCAAATGGTCAACCTTTTACGGTACATCGAATTAAACTAAAAAAGTAAATTATTGGGAGAACATGGCTTTTTTCTTCCTTTTTTTTTACAATTTTCTCCAAAGAATTACAACCGTCGTTTGCATTTTTATTACAAAGATAGATCACTAAAACGTCGTTACCTCGCACCATTATCATGATTTCTCTTTTACTGATTGGAGGGAATAAATCGCAAACGCTATAAAAGGTGCAAAAAAAAAAAAAAAAAAGATGGGGAGAGGGTATTTGGAGAGAGGGCAGGAATTCCGGAACCAGGCATTCGTTGTTTGAACAGGGGCAGGAATGCGTGTGAAAACATTCAGGGCCTCGTTTATTTGAACATCTCGGTTCATTTGTTCGCTTGAGTGGCATAAAACATCGGAAATTCACAAAAAAAAGGAATCCGGTGCAGACTTGAACCACTTTCTTGGTGTTCACACTGCAAGTCGAAATCGGATTCACTTCTTTTTCTGGTGCGCTGAGGTCTGAAGTGGCGAATTGATAAGAGTTTCATCAGGCTCCCTGGGATGAGGTTTTTGATGTCTGCGAGTGCTATGCGTTGCCGTGGAAACAAATGGACGAAGGCTAGCTCGGAACATGTTTTTATTGCCTCGTGTCCTTGTTTTCCATTTCACATTGTCTGTCACTCCCAAAATAAAGTAAAGACTCCTCTTTTGACCTCGTGGGGAGCGCAGACAAGCACGACTACTATATAATATTTTGTTTTTCAGGATTATTTTCAGTGTGCATGCGATATATGACATATACATGATGTATAAAAAGGCAGAAATGATCTTAATTCAAAAATAAGGGCTCAAAATACGTTTGGAAAGTAATCAATTTTTCCCCTCGCATCCTAATTTGGCGCTCAAGTTGAAGGACAGGCCCTCCGAGACGCCGAAATTTAATCTTCCTCCTCCTCATCACGTCGTTTGTCACAAACGGCCATAAAAAGAGTCAAATCATCGCCGGGAGACGCCCTTGTTTCTCTCGAGATGCTGACACTTTATGATATTTCATGCTGATTAAGTTTGCGCTATTGCACCCCTCTCCCCAATCCGAGATTCTTTGCACCCCCCCCCCCCCCGCCTCACTTGATGCTGCCATAAATCTGCATCATTTTCCATTCATCAGCCAATGAGCGGATGCGAGGTTAGCGAGGCGCTTTTTCACTCGCTTGTTAATCCCAACAAATATTTTTGCCTTTGCAATCAAGGCAAATGGGAAGTCCCGTCGCGTTTAGAAAATGGAATTCACTTCTGATTATGTCACATCCATAACCCACGCATAAGAAAAAATGTTTCGGTCTCAATATATATACATGCCAAGATGTCTTTTTTTTAACAATTATTTTGTTAGGGAGTTGTCAGCGAAAAAACAAAAATCGCACACCTTTTAAATGTCATTTGTTTTGAAAAAATGTCAAGTACATGTTCGCGTTTATCTTGGGACGCTTTGGTGCAATGTCGCCCTCCTGTGGTAAAATTACGCCATAGCAGACGGTGCTTAAGCGACATGCCTGATTATTGCCACGTAAAATAAAGAATAAAAACATTGAAACACGTTTATAAACATAGAATAGGATAGTTATTTTAAAATTTCTTATTATGAGAAACAACGCGTGTTGTGACGTCATTCAAAAGCGACGTAAATGAAAAAGGTCGCACAAGTGGAGTAAGAAGGATAAAAAGAAAACAGATAGCAGCATCACACGCATGCGCGGGGCGCGGCAATGGCAAAGTCCTGCGCGTGCGTCGTGTTCGTGGGAGAACTGTGAGGAAAATGCGTTTCTATGGCAACACCATCGTCATCAGCGGTTAAAAAGAGCAACAACCGAGTATTTTGTGACTTTCAGTGGATAACGTTGCAGGAATAAATCGTGCATAAGGTCCAAAATAGTAAATAATAGGTCCCCAAAGGTAAATAAAACTGAATTACCGCACAGAAACTGCTGTGGACGAGGAACATTTGCAGTGCTACTTGCTTCCACTAGATGACACTAAAAGCAAACAAACAGAAGAATTGACATCAAATTGTGGTAAAATTTCACAGACAAAACGAATCCCTGTGGATTGTTATTCTACTTTCCGCACTCTGAATACAGAGGGAGCACGTGATGGATCAAATTAGCATGAGCACACCACCACTTCCTGTTTTCCTTTCAATTAGCATATTAAGTGTGCTATAAATATAAGCGAGGCTACAGGTGGCCGCCTCGTGTTCCAGAAGCTCCCCAGCAGGAACATATTTGTCACCCAAAGACGGAATAAAACGTTGGCTTGTTTTCCTCAACATGAATCATCCGCAGCATGAGGGAGAGATTTGTGACGTGCGCCCATTTGATTATTTGGGGTCTGGGAATGTGACTCGATGCCGGAATGTTTAGTGTGTCATAACCGCATGCTTTAATTCGCTCTGGTTGCACTTTTTGTCCTGAGAACAATGCCGGAGCTCAGTCTGGATTTAAATTCTTATTAAAGCGGGATCATGGGCCTACGTGCGCAATAATCGCCGCTTTGCGCTTCTCGGTCAGAAAAGGCCATTAAAGTCTAAATATTCCTCGTTGCCCACATTCTCCTGCTAGATAAGAAGCTGCCACCATGTTTTTTTTTTTTTAATTGGTTATTTTTCTTGTGCTCTACTCCAAAGTCTCACCATGTACACGGTTCTCGTTTTACGGTGCCCGCAGTCTCCATTTGGTTGAAATAGAAATTTGAGATATTCTCATAAAGCGATACACCGAGATAATTAGGTTTTAAATGGTCGTCATGACAAAAAAATATATATTTTTAACATCATCCCCTGACTATGAGGGAATAATATCTCACCCACTCTTGACTCTCTGTTGCCATGGTGCGACGAATCAATGACATCACATCTAGTATGCGTGCATGTGTTGGGGTTGAAAGCAGGAACCTGCTTGCGAGACAAAAAAAAAAGAAGCATTTTTTTTTCACGTGACAGGACACGCTGCAAGCTTCGTTTTTGTCGGCGATGCAGTTACAGGTTTTGGAGGGTTAATTTTCAAGTAAATCCCACGTCTGACAATGAAGTACGCATTCCAGTTCTCGATAGTTCATGCCTGTCTCAAACTAGCCCAAAGTCACGGTGCGCGACATTCAGGAGCTGACAGAATCTTTTTGTGACTCACGGTCTCATGGTTATGATTTTTCAATGTCGTGGATTACGCAATACAAAACCCAAATAGGGAACAAACAGGTCATGTGGCTCAAGCGGGCTTCAGGTTTTTTTGTTCCTCCAAAGTCACTGGGTCAGGGTCTTCAGCACGTAGGCGGTCGACTTAGGTGGTAGGGTTTAGTGCCTCGAGCAGGTCGAAGGTCACGTTTCTCAAGATGGCTGCCTTTGATGTTAAATCAAAAATAGAAGGCACTTGTGCGATACCAGCAGATGTCTTCTTCAGGAGTCCAGACCGCCTGCCTGGAAGCCTGACCCGTGATGTGGGTGCCCTTGAGAAGAATGCCAGTCTGGCGTCCCACAGGGCTCCTGCTGCTGCAGCTCGTGCTGATAAGAGGTTTTTTTTTTTTTTTTTCAACTCTGCGCCCCAGAGAATGAGACGAGCTGTGAGGAGACATTCAACAAAGGCGCCATTGTTGCTTGTTTACACAAAATGGAGGCAGCGAGTACGCCTGATTTACCTGAAGTCCTGTTTGAGGTCTCACTGGAAACTCAAAACCCTGGAGTCCAGAACTCATTTTTTAATGTGAGGAAATGGAATGAAAGCTCCCCAAAAAAATGGTCCTTTTTTTTTGTTTTTTATTATCAAAATAAGGGAGATGAGTCTACAAAGATTCAGTGATGTACAGCATCCCTCCACACGGGGAAGTCAAGCTGAGCTCGCGTGGCAGAACTTGCGTGCTCGCCCGTTCCGAGAGGAAAATAAAATAAAACCGGCTGCGCTCCCGATCCTCGCAAAAAAACAGGAAAATATACAAGAAAATGTGCCATGCCTCCAATGGAGATGGATTTTTTTTGTTGTTTTTACAGCATTTAAAAAGCAGAACCCCTGAATCTGAATGTAAGAAGGTTGCAGGTGAGGTAATGCAGTGAATGAGGGTAAAAGGGGGCGGGGCATGAACAACTGAAGCCTTTACGCAATTGTATCTTTTTCCTCAAAAAGTTAAATTTCGCCAGTATGACGGTGACGCAAAATGTCCCGAGAGTAAAACATAAATAAATCTTTTAAAAGTGTTGGGACTGTACAGCGCGGGATAGCGGAATTACTCCCGCAAGATGCAACCTGAGGGGAAAAAAAAAAAGAAAAAAAAAATCATAGGACGGTTTTCACTAATATGAAATCATAAGCGGGGAAAATATATTCATTCACAAGAATAAAGCTAAAAAATGATTTTTGCTGTGGCGCGACTCACCCGGGATAAAAAGGAGGGGCGGTGGCGTCCCTCAGAAGAGGCCGCAGTCTTTCAGGTTGTTCTTGATGATGACGTCGGTGACGGCGTCAAAGACGAACTGCACGTTCTTGGTGTCCGTGGCGCAGGTGAAGTGCGTGTAGATCTCCTTAGTGTCCTTGCGTTTATTTAGGTCCTCAAACTGACACTGGATGTACGCCGCCGCCTCCTCGTACGTGTTGGAACCTGACACGGAGGGCGCAAAAATTTTCCCAATATTCGCGGTTGGTAGATTGCATGACATCATGTGACATGGACGGGAAAAAAAAAAAAAAAAAAATCAAAGAACGGTGCTTAAAGCCATCAAAGGACAAAGCTAATATTGCTAACGCTAATTAGCATGTATTCTACTTTTAGCGCCGTACTTGGAGGAATATTATTCACATATCGAGGTGCTCAGTGTTGATCATGACCAACTAGTTGATTGCAAAGATACTATTGGTAAATGTCAAGACTTAAAAAAAAAAAAACAGGTGCAAACAACAGCGCTAGAAGCTATCAAAGCACTAAGCAAATATTGCTAACGCAGATTAGCGTGTATGCTACTTTTAGTGCTTTACTTACATTCAATGTGTTGATCATGGCCAACTAGTTGATTGCAAAGATACTATTGGTAAATTTCAAGACTTAAAAAAAAAAAGGCGCAAAGAACGGTGCTAAAAGCTATCAAAGGACAAGCTAATATTGCTAACGCTAATAAGCATGTATTCTACTTTCAGTGCTGTACTTACATTCAATGTGATGATCACGACCAACTAGTTGATTGCAAAGATACTATTGGTAAATATCAAGACTTAAAAAAAACAAAAAAAAAAAACAGGCGCAAACAACAGTGCTAAAAGCCGCCAAAGAACTAAGCTAATATTGCTAACGCTGATTAGCGTGTATGCTACTTTTAGTGCTTTACTTACATTCAATGTGTTGATCAGGACCAACTAGTTGATTGCAAAGATACTATTGGTAAATATCAAGACTTAAAAAAAAAACAAAAAAAAAACAGGCGCAAACAAAAGTGCTAAAAGCCGTCAAAGAACTAAGCTAATATTGCTAACGTAGATTAGCGTGTATGCTACTTGTGGTACTTGTTGAAATCATACAATGATATCTAGATGGTCAATGTGTTGATCAACCAGGCAATTGCAA
>NC_142390.1:4162500-4192500 GCF_059441005.1 Hippichthys cyanospilos | reverse complement strand
CCTTCCTCTTCTTTATTGAATAGATGCTTGCAGGACCGCACAGTACACACCATTGTTCTTCTTTCATATTTTTACGGTCATCTGCTGCTAAAATGAAGAAGTGTCACTGAGTCAATCTCCAATCCTTATGATGCCACCAATTTTATGATTTTTCTGGGCTAGCAAGCTTGAATGATGCCAAATCATTGCCAAAAAAATGCACGTATTTTAAGGCATTAATCCCTACTGTTGTTTTTATTTGTTTTTTAAGTGCACAGACCTCTGAATGCAGTGTCTACATTTTTTGTTTTTAGTTTGATGACACAAAGGAACACAATTATGAAGACAAAAAATAGTTTACATTTTTGAGGTGTAAAACATACTGTAGTTTGGTACTTTCGGACACAAAATGGACACAAAAGTGGACAAAATTGAAAAGGCTGCCCTCAGGAGGGTATCAAACTCCCTTTAGTTGAGATTGAGCAAATGATTCTGAACACATTCTGAGTCTTTTTTTTTTTTATTATTCATCTACTTCCTGCAGTAGGCGACGGCACCGTACGCCATCACGCCCACCACGGCCACCAGAGCGGCGCCCCCGCACAGCAGCATGGGCAGCTCACTGGGAACTCTCAGTTCGGGCTCCTCCTGCGAGGGGACGTCCCGGGTAACTGTCGGAGGGAGGATGGTTGAAGGCGGGAGGAGTCCCGACGCCGCTACCGGGGGTTCCTCGGCAGATGTGGCGGTGGGAGTGGGCGTGGAGGTGGCGGAGGGGGGCTCCAACCGGAAGACAGGCAGCGGGGGCAACGCCATGGGGGGCAGAATGTGCATCAACTCTGCTTGAGGCTCCTCTGATGATACCAGGATCTCCTCAGTCTCTGGAGGCTGGAGGTCCAACATGCTGCTCTCAAGCTCCTCATCGTCATCATCCTCTTCCTCCCCCTCCTCCAGGTGCACCATGTCCGAGTTGGACGAGCGGTTCTCCGCCGCCGCGCCGCCATCGCTGCTGTCCAGGCTCTTGGTGTCCTCGGGGTCCACGTCGCCCATGGTGGACCAGGACTCTGCAAGCAGGCTCTCGCTCTGCCAGGGTCCGGGGCTCAGGGACTCAGGCGTGGCGCCCGCTGGCCCCCCGCCGGACTCAACTGGGGCCTTCCCCTCCAGAGTGACCTCTGGAACCATACAACAGATTGAGGTCAGTCATCAAAGCTCTCGTTCAACGAAAAAAAAAAATCTGAATAATGAAACAATTCGTGAATAATGAGTAGTCAAATACTAACACAGGTTTTGGGTGTAAATTAATTATATAAATCATAAGTTCTTCATTAAATACATTAAAAACAGGAAATTGTTCAATTCATGTAAAAAAATGATTTTTTTTTTAATCAGACTGTTCTCAAAAAGCAAATTGAACAAATCAAAACAATTAAATAATATATCAAGAATTGATAAGGACTAAATAAAGCAACAACCCCATTGAGTGTGTGTGTGTCTGTTCTGAACTTGCATGTTTGCACTATGTTTAGGACCCTTGTAAATATTGACACCAAAGCTGCTCCACATGTCGAGGACGTGGAGGAACACATTGGCGTTTATTTTTAATCTAGGGGAAATGTATGCTTGTTGTGGGGCTTATTTTAGCACATTCCTTTATTCTAAGAGTTTCCATCATGAAGGTGACTCCTCTCCCCCCGTTTGCTGCTACTCCGCCGCCGATTGTGGAAAATATTCGTCAGCCGGCCTGAGCCCAGAATAGACGCTGCGGTCCAAGCTCGCCGTTGGCTACGCGTTTGCAATTTAGCAAGCTTGCGTTAACGTTGCTTAGCTTAGCTTGTTAGCTGTCGAATCAGGCGAAGATCATCTGTAAAGTTGTTTATGCGCTCGTTTGTTTACTCTGAAGAATGGGTTCAGGGTTTTTTCTTTGTGTGCTTGTACAAAATGTTTTTGCATGAGAAAAAGAACACTTTTTACACACATTCAGTAATTATAATCACATAGAATTTGAAGAATTTTGATGAACTTTAGACACACACAAAAAGAGTGTCATGACTCAATGGGGTTCAGTGATAATAGGCAATATCTATATTCAAAAGGTAAAGATAATATGCTTGTCTAGATGTTTTGCACCATCGTTGGTGTTCGAATATCTATTGCTCAAAACATATCATCAATGCTAGCAGTTTGCCCATCTATTCATTGTTGCTATGTTTGGTAGCATGAGGCTAAATAAACTTTATGAAGGCAAAGCCATATTAAATATTAAACTCATATTGAGTAATGTCAATGTTTGTTATCATTTAATGCAAGATGATCACTTCCTGCAAACATCACCCATGACTTTGATGGCGGGTACTGCTGTTTTGGTTAGTAAAACTCAATCGCATTCCCAAAATGACCTGTTGTTTGTACTTTTTCTGAGCGTGAGGTTTATTGACAGCTCGCGGTGGTCATCAATCCTGCACCAATTTAATCACCGACTTTGGACACACGCGCACGCGTTAATCCCCACACACGCACACTTTGTGATCCTCCTTAACTTCACTTTAATTGGATTCCCATATGTCCCATCCCAGCCATAAAGTCACAATTCAAATGTACATACACAGTTCATATTACGTTGACAAAGTGGTTCGTAGGCTCATTCAAGTGCAAGGTTACTGAAATGACCCATAGTGACCTTTCTTACCACTTGCATGTCCACACACAGAGCACACGTTTTAAAGTCAACAGGCATATTCTTGGTACAAAAGCAGACTATCACTTCATTGAAATGACCTTCTATCCACACCGGGAAAACACTGAGCATACCTGGTTGTCGTTAGCGAGCTGCTTGATGACAAGTTCGTTTTCGAGCGTGATTGAGGTCGCAAAGTCACACAAGACGAGGGACAGGCAGGCAGACATGCACGCCAGTTATCTACTGCACTAATAACACAATGTTCAGGCTCTCCCTCTCACTCACCCTCCCTCTTTCCAAATCCATGACATAACACTCGGCCATGGATCTGCTTGGGTGACTGCAGGTGGCAAAAAAAAAACAAAAAACCTTGGGAGTACTTCATCAGACTTTGAGTGTCAACAGTTAAAATCGTGAGTTACATGATAGAAATCCCCTTACAGGTGTGTACTCATCCTCATTTAATGTTAAGATCCATTAAGAAACAAGCCACTATATATTTCAAAATGTGTATGTTCTATTTGGTTTTTGACTCAGTTCACTACTGTATATCCTGTGTCATATACAGATGCAAATTTAGTGTTTTTCCAATTTTCATTTAACGCAAATATTCAGTGTATTGTTCACTTTTAAATTAAATTCATTTCAATTCAATTGTTGGAGCATAGCGTTCCTAGTCCTTTTGCTGTACAGTAGAGGGCGGTATGTAACAACAAGTTTGTGATCAGCCCATGCGCGTAAAATTAGAAGAAAGCCCCTCGCGCCTGATTGGCAGCAAAACAGGAAGTAAACATCACGTGAACTTGCCTGTCAGCTGACCCTCAAGTTGGACTGCAAACGTCTCTTCCGAGTCACGACCGTCGGGAATAACTCATTCATCCTCCTGTGCGCGTTTTGCGGGTGAATTAAATATGTTGTTCTCAATATTGCTCGATTACAACGCGAGAGTTGTGTTGTTACGGTGCATTTATTGTGGTCTTGTTGACATTTTATGTGTTGCTTGAATGGCAGGCCCGAACGAGCAAGCAGTAGTTAACGACCATGGCGCTCAGCGATGCCGACGTTCAAAAGCAGGTAACCAAATATTATATATTAGAATTTATATAAAAAATGAAATATATTTTTGTGGTTTTGTCACGAATACTGTAATTGCGCTTTTTGCATGTTTTTGTCGCTGTTCTTTTTACCAGAAACTGCTAGCATGCTGCTCAATGACATTGTCCTAGCATTACTAGGTTAGCGCTAATATAATTAAGAAATTGACCGGCGATATGTTGTTTTTGTTTTGATTTTATGTTTGTGTTTGTACGACTAAAAATGACTAAACAGATGGAGCCATCCTGGCCTTTAATCACATGACAATCACATGACAGGCGAGATGAGGAACTCCTGCGTATAATCAGCATTAGGAATCTTAAATATTCGATTTGAAAGCCTCACACTTTGATGATTTCTGTTGAACGTGCTGTTCAAAATTAGGAACTGATGCAGATGCAAACATTCCTCATGATTGTGTGAACACCGGCCACTTTACAGCAGAATTCCACTAAACATCCCAGTCATCCCCAACACAAAACAATATTCCGATATATTCCCCCTGCATGTCCACAGATCAAGCACATGATGGCATTCATTGAGCAGGAAGCCAATGAGAAGGCCGAGGAGATCGATGCCAAGGTATGATCACCATGGATCAATTACTTTGTACTTTATTGAATGCATTTATTAAAATACTTCCACATAAAACCTCCATATATACATTTTTACACATATACATATCTATATAATCTCAAATACTTCGTTTTTTTGTTCTTTTAGCAAATAAAATATTATTCTTTCAATGGTTAACACATTCTATATCAATTGCATCCATTTCTGCAGGCAGAGGAGGAGTTCAACATTGAAAAAGGCCGCCTTGTGCAAACACAGCGTCTGAAGATTATGGAGTACTACGAGAAGAAAGAGAAGCAGATCGAGCAGCAGAAGAAAATGTGAGCGGTGTCCGCCTTCCCCCGTGATTGCGTTTAGTTGTTTCGTGCGGCACAATGGCCTCCTGTGTGACCTGTCCGCTCCATCCGCCGTTGGCCCGCGCACAACAACGGCTGCTCAAGGCGCTAAAGCGAGCCAACATGTGTGTCATTTGTTCGCTTAACAGCCAAATGTCCAACCTTATGAACCAGGCCCGCCTCAAGGTCCTCAAGGCCCGCGACGATATGATCTCGGTAAGTCACGACTCTTCAACATAGCACTCCGTTGGATTTTAATTCATGTCATTTGTACTTTTCAGGATATGCTCAACGAGGCCCGCCAGCGGCTGGCCAACGTGGCGCGAGACCCGGCCAGGTACCCTGCGCTGATCGACGGCTTGATCCTGCAGGTCAGGAAGTACTCTGAACCCTCAACATTCGCATGAACAAGATTTTCTCAACAATCGTGACCTTATTTCCTGACTTCGGCTTCTCATATGTCGTGCATTTAGTATGTAGCCAAATCACATTGAAAAACCACGCTAATCAGGGGCAATTCCAACCCCAGCTTCGCATGTCACCAAAAAACACACCTCACATTCAATCTGAAGAATATGCACAACAGGGATATCTAACATACTCCCCATGGGACTGATCAAGCCTGCGAGATGCTTTTGGTTAGAACCAAACCCATTTGCCCGCTATCCAAAATCCATAGACACAAATTGTTACTTTTACAGGCAATACCAGATGAGCAGAAGTGACTAATTGCCACGCGTCTGTCAAATAGCCTGCTCATAGTTTCCTCCATGTGGCCCCTGAGCTAAAATGAGTTTGACACCCCTGTACAATAGATGTCACTTTCTAATAGTAGGTTGTATTTTTTTCTTTTTCCTCTCTCTCCCCCAGGGTTTTTATCAGCTGCTGGAGCCCAAGGTAACCATTCGATGTCGTAAGCAAGACGTCCAGTTGGTGCAGGTAAAGCTTTCTCGCGGTCCCTTACCCGAGACCCGCACGACACCGTCGTCACGCTCCCTCTGTCGCACCGCCCGTCTACTCTCAGGCTTCCATCCAGAGGAACTTGCCCATCTACAAGGCGGCCGTCAAGAACAACCTGGAGGTCCGCATCGACCAGGACAACTTCCTGTCTCCTGACGTGTGAGTGGCGCCCAGGCTCTATTCAGGTATGAACGCCAACGCAAATGATAACGTGCTCGCTTTGACAGCTCCGGAGGCGTGGAACTCTACAACGGAGACGGCAAGATCAAAGTGGCCAACACCCTGGAGAGCAGACTGGAGCTCTTGGCTCAGCAGGTAACACATCCATCACTTCATGCTAACTTCATTTCAACAAATTCAATTTTCCTAGTAAAGAATGAAAATCATTGTCTATTCACATTTTGAGTCCTCAAATCCAGTTGTTAAAAAACATTGTAAACATCCCTTATTCAAACAATTATTTTGTATTCTGAAACCGAGAAATTATATTAGTTTGTTTAATGGATTGATAGATGATTGCCCTCGCCCATAAAGCTACTTCATGAATGTGGTTATTGTTCTTCTTTGGTGCCGTTGCCGGTTCAATTGAGGATCAGGAATTAATCAATCAAATGGGTCTTGATCCGATTACAAAAAGTACATACTTAGTCTCCCTGAGCAGAGCCAACACTGATTAAAAAAAAAAAAAAAAAATCAAAAGGAAATAGCCCACTGTCTAACAGTATCCGGAGATGCTAAACAACCTCTGTGAGCTTCCAATAACTTTTATTGGCAGTTCACGTTCAGTGAATTGGTAGTTGAACAATCAACAATTCACGACAAATATAATTTGCAACAAATAATAATACACGATGTGGCTTTGGTTAGTCACTGTCCAATGAAATGTTGACAATTTTTTGGGTTGTTTGTTTTCTATACAAGTCAGAATTTTATGTACAAAGTGCATGCCAAAATGTATGCATTTTGTTTTGAAAAATATTGTTCATTACAGTCTTCAAAAGTATGTTTCATTTGCAAAATAAAAAAAAAAGAAATTCTTGGTCTACACAAACGTAAATCAATCATTAATATATATTTTTTGTGCTTGAATATTTATTATGCAACTCAACAATATGAAAAATAGATTTTGCAGGCGTGAACCCCACCCCAATTATTAGTTTTCCAGTTTTGTCTCACGATATTGATCATTTTTCTGTCAGCGCTGCCAAACAATCTGTCTTTTGTTCACTTGACGTCCTTGTCCTGCTTTTTCGCAGATGATGCCCGACATCCGTGTGGCCCTTTTCGGCGCCAACCCCAACCGCAAATTCATGGACTGAGAAGCCCCGCCCCTTTCCTTTCTGTATTCTTTTCATTGTCTATTATTTTGGGTCACATTCCTCCGGAAAAAAAAAAAAAAGTCGCCGTTGTTCTTATTCCTATAACTGTGTGTATGATGTGTTGTCAATGTATTCCTCTGCGCATGAAGGGCCGCCACCGTTTCCGCGTTACGTGACAAAGGGACAGGGTTTCTTGCTGGATTGTGACCGCCATGAAGTAAGTTAGGATGTTAATTTATTATTCCACCGGGGAGAATACGCAGTCTGTATATGAGCTTTCCCGTCTAAATTATATGTTTGAACATGTCACGTGCTGTTGATGTACAATGAGAAAATAAAATATAAGAACGCTGATCGCAGCATATCACGCGTGTCCTCATAGCACAACACACACACACACACACACACTTGGTGCGCACGCTTGTCCCGTCCATTCATGCTGGGCTTGTTAGTTAATCACATGCTATTTGTCAGACAAAAATGCCTCAATTATCCTGTTGCGCCCAGTGTTTTGCTGACTTGTTAGCCAGGGAGGGACGAGACAAGCGCAGACTGCGGGGAAGACGGCAAAGTGGACACACCGCTTTTCGTAAGTACTTGGAATTTTTACGTGAGTCTGGCTGGGCCGCGTGTTTTCGCCGGAATGTCATGAGCTTTCAACAGGTTCCTCATTCTGCGCTCTTTAAACGGACGCTTAGCAGAAGTTGGTTTGCTCGAAAAGAGCTTGTAAGTATTGTGATTGTGCTCGGAAGTTTACTGACCTGGCTGAGTGTGTAATACTGGCAATTCTGAAGAAAAGAATTGTCTGTGTCTTAAAAAAATTAAAAAAAGCCTTTTAATCCCATTGGAAGGAAAAATGTTTTGCTCATACGAATTCTGCCAGGGGGTGTAAACTTATGAGAACTACTCGAATACCAAAGAAGTTCAAATCCATCCAAAAAAAACCTAAAAAAAATATCTATAAATGATGTGTATAGTTTTCTTAATCCATCCAAAAAAAAACAAAAAACTACCTATAAATAATGCATATATTTATTAATATACCTAAAGAACAATTTAAACATGTTAGTTTTCGTAATTAAAATGATCAAAATACTCAAAAATAATCATCCTCATATTTTTGGATCAAACATGGGGATGTTAAATAAATACCTCAACAGTACTCGATCATTGATCCTGATACCAAGTTGTGACATTTGGATTTATTGTAACAATATGTTTGCCGGGGTAAATATATACATTAATTTTGTACAGTTTTCCAGCTACAGTGCAACCACAAGTTTTATTGCCATGTGCCCCCTCCCTCAGTGGCATGGCCGCCTCCCTCCCCCTGGCGGTGATGACCCTGCTCTGGTTGCGGGCGGCGGCGGGGATGCCCGACCCGAGCCAGCGGGACGTGCTGATGCGGCGAGAGGCCTCTCGGCGGACGGGTGGCGGTGTGGCGCTCACGCCGGCCGAGCGGCGTTTAGATGACGATCTTCGGCGGCTAAAGGAACGCGAGATGGAAGCCCGGCCCTTCCCGCCTGCCGTTCACTTCTTCAAAGCGAGGGCCCTCATTCGCCACAGTCCCGTCTTCAAGCTGCTGCAGGACATGCCCAAAGGTGACAACGCCATAAAGTTGATATATCACCTATTGTGGATTCTGGGAGACTAGTATTGTCACCCGCAGGCGGCGCCCTGCACGTCCACAGCTCGTCCCTGGTGAGCGTCGAGTGGCTGGTGAAGAACGTGACCTACAGGCCGCACTGCTACATCTGCTTTACCTGGGACAACTCCGTGCGCTTCGTCTTCTCCCGGCAGCCGCCGTACCCGCGCTGGGACTGCTTCTACTGGCAGCTTCTCAGCGTGCTCCGGGCCAAAGTCGGCGATGCCGACGCCTTGGACGCCAGGTACCAAAACGCGCGTCTTTCCTTCACCGAAGCGGCCCGCTAAACTCGGGCAGCTTTTCAGCTTGATGCGGCATCTCACGCTGGTCACCGACGACCCGGACGGCGAGTATCCGGACCAGGACGCCGTGTGGGACAAGTTCGAGAGAGCTTTCATTGCCAGTGCTGGACTGGTTAGCCACGCCCCCGTGCTGAGGGATTACCTCTTGCAAGGCCTGCTGGAGCTGCACCAAGATAACGTCATGTATCTGGAGCTGCGCAGCGGCCTCTCCAGGGTCTGGCCTTCCTCTTGTTTCAGCATTCATGGCTAATATTGTTCTGCAGGTGCAATATGACGAACACTAATTTGCCATTCTCATTTGAGTCATGTCATTTTATGCTCCTAATATTCTCAGAATGCTCGTATTGTCTGCAGTGCAATTTTTCGGGCAGAAATCTGTGGATGCTGAGAGCTGACTGATCTTCTTTCACGTCTCCTTCCAGACGTACGAGCTGG
The DNA here is from genome assembly GCF_059441005.1 of Hippichthys cyanospilos. Classification (NCBI taxonomy): domain Eukaryota; kingdom Metazoa; phylum Chordata; class Actinopteri; order Syngnathiformes; family Syngnathidae; genus Hippichthys; species Hippichthys cyanospilos. The sequence goes on along the minus strand of NC_142390.1, from coordinate 4,183,180 downwards.
ATGGAACCATCCACGACAAGATATGGACGCTGAGGACATTTCAAGACGTCACCAAGAAGTTTGTGGCCGATCACCCGGGCTTCCTGGGCGCCCGCCTCATCGTCGCCGTGCACAGGTGTGCGCACGTGTTGAAATTCCTACTTCCTGTTCCTCAGCGCTCAGTTGTCAAACGTTTTCAGGGCGTGGAGCGCATCCCAGGTGAAGGCGGCCGTGGAGGAGGCCGCAGCACTGCGGAGGGACTTCCCTGATGTGGTGGCGGGATTTGACCTGGTACCAATGTTGCCTTTTCCATCTTAGCCAAGCAAGCGTTAATAGCTCTGCTCTGGTTTGGCAGGTAGGCAGGGAGGACAGCGGCAGGCCGCTCTGGTACTTCCGAGACGCTTTGGCACTGCCCGCCAAGCTGGGCGTCACGCTTCCTTACTACTTTCACGCGGGAGAGACCGGTAGGTTGCTTGAGACAGGTTTTGAAAATGAATGCAAGTGAGAATTTTCCTCCATAGAGCGTTTGAGGATTCCGGCAATGCATTTTGTGAACCAATTTTTTTGGTCTCCATCTTCATTGGCTAAGGGACTGCAGCCCATTTTTATTCATTCTTGATCATTAAGTGTACGTGTTTCTAAAAGACCTGAAAAAACTGCTGTTGTTTTCATTTCTGAAAGAAACATGTTGTGTTTTATATGTTTTATTTCTTCAAACGTTGTTTTGTATCATAATAATAATCATTTCTGCTGTGTGTTGTGAACAAATTATTGTTTTTGCGCTACTAATCTCAACTTCACGTGACACTCGGCAGACAAGGAAGGCACGGAGGCTGATCAGAATATTCTCGACGCCCTGCTGTTCAACACCAGCCGAGTCGGTCACGGCTACGCCCTGGCACGCCACCCGCTAGCCAAGGAGATCTCCCGGGTTGGGAAGGTGGCGGTAGAGGTTTGCCCTATCTCCAACCAGGTCTAGTACCCCAGCCTTTTTTTTTTAATCATCTGCCGGAAACTGCAAAAATTCTTGATTCACCGAACAAGAAATCCCGACCCATATTCTCACACTTTGTTTGCTAAATTTAACATGGAAAAAATATGTTTTCGGTGAGGTGCGGGAAAATTTCACGCTAAGCTAAATTGAAAGTGTGGAAAAACAAGTCGTTTCTCCCATTTGAAAGAAATTCAAAAGATAAGCTTAAATCCATTGACAGATGATAAACAAGAGAAGTTTGGTGTCCAAAAAAAAAATATTATTTTGCACCAAGGTCCTGAAGCTGGTCTCGGACCTGCGCAACCACCCCGCGGCGGTGCTTATGTCGGAGGGCCACCCGATGGTGATCAGCTCGGACGACCCGTCCATGTTCGGCACGACGGGCTTGTCTTACGACTTCTACCAGGCCTTCGTGGGCATCGGCGGCCTGAAGGCCAATGTGGGAACACTGAAGGAACTGGCGCTCAACTCCCTCAGGTGACCCGCACGCCAGACGCCGTCCGGACGAGCGGCGTGAGCTAATGCGGCCTTGCTTCTGGCCCGGCAGGTACAGCTCGCTGCCGGCGGCGCTCAAGGACGCTGGACAGGCCGCGTGGCAAAAGAAATGGGACGCTTTCGTCTCAGCTCACTCCTGAGAACTGTTTTTGAACACTCGATGGACCTTATAGCCGCGCCGCTTTTATACCTGGCGTGTAACCACCACCACCAAGACATCGAACCAATAAAAAGGACGCCGAGCTAACTCTTTTTCCTTATCTTCTCCTGACTCTTTTGGCGACACATTCTCACTTAAGACACAGAGCAAAGTTACACTCTTGTTACTTTAAACTTTTAATTTCACATGAGGAACAAAAGGGAAAAACGAGAGTGATGATTTAGAAGCTTTAAAAAAAAAAACAAATTTCATTTTCTTCCTGTGGTCAGGTGGCGGCGCTGCCGGGGTGCAACGGCTTGACTCGCACGCGTCGAGACAGTCCCAAGCGAAGGCCTTGACCGGGAGACCTGGACACGGGACCCAGGGACGAAGGCGGACTTTGTCCAATTTGCCCTGTGAGGTGAAGCACAAATTTCACAACACTCTTAATACCCCGCGATATCGTTACCCTTCGTTCATTGGAGTAATCATAGTTACCTGGTGGGGTCCATTTGGGAATCCTGCATCCCGTCGGACTTACTGAAACTGGCGGTTTAGACGTGGCGGGTTTAAGCGTCGGGGGGCTTCTCGGCGTGGGCGTAGGAGCCACTGCACGTGCTTGAATGACAAGGTTAATATAAAAAAAACAGTTATAAACAAAAAAAGACATGAACACACCTGGGCTAAAATAAGCCTGTTTTCAAGGGGTAGGGCCTGATTTCACTTGTCTATTTATTATAGTTGCATTTAGGCGTGTGTTGATTTATATTTTTATTTTTTTTAAGGTAGCTCACACCAAAACAAACGTTTTACAGTGTTGCCAATTTTATAACATCTTCGCATCAAGTATATTGAAGTGAGTTCATCATGCGTTTTGCTGCCATCTTGAAGTGAAAGATTGGGTTTGACAGCATTTTTCCCCATTTGGGTATCTAAGAACTATGTCGAAGTGCATTGAAGATTCCACATTAGGAAAAAAAAATGTAAATTGATTGCCTTTTTTTGGCATCTATTGGGAATTTTTGGTGATCTAATTGAAATACTCCTTTTTGTTTCTGTCTGAATTTGTGTAAAATAGAAATGTAATAGAACCTGTCCTGGGCTGGGCTGTCAATTTGGGTGGCAGTCTTTCTTTTTTGCAGACGGGCCGCTTGTTGTGGGGCTGGCGCTGACTGCTCTCTTTTTTCCGGCTCTTCTTGTTTATCGTGAACTCCTCATCTTCACTGAGGTCCTCCTCGCTCTCCGAATCTGAAACGGCGGTGGTATTAAGATGCTTGGATGCATGCAAAAGTTTGTGCGGAGGTGCTACCTGCTGTCACTTTGGGCTCATAGTCATCGTCGTCTTGAGGGCGTTTCCTCTGCTTCTCTTTGATAATTTCATCCAAGCCTGAAAGAAAATGAGAACACAGTATTCAGTGACTTTCTCTCAAATTTGAATTCATGTTTTGAATTTCAAGTTTTACCCAAAAGAGACGAGTCCACGCTGCAGTTAGAGCGGTGCAGAGAAGCAGGGTCTGTGTTTTCATCAGCTGTAAACCACAATGTAAATATAAGTTTTCCTCCCTTTATTTAAGAAAGGCTTCGTTCAGAAATCATCCTACCTTGACCAGCAGGAGGCGCTTCTTTTACCCTATCCATGTTACGGTTATCAAGCAAGGAGAGTGTAATTGCTGCCTCAAGATCCCGCGTCAGAATCTTTTCATCTAGAGCTTTTCTGGAAGACATTTTAGAGTCACACATTTGAAACCTTTGCTCATCGTGTCTCCTGCTTTACCTGCTTGTGTGGCTTTTTTCTTTGCTTGATGTGTTCTGGTTCTCCTGTTGTTTGACCTTCTTGCTGGGTGGGGGTTTCACACAGGCAAAGTCTTCATCTGACATCAACAATCAGGTTTAAGTAAGATACTGGTCTTTTGAATGAGCTTTCTGGGTGAGCCTCGTCACTACACGGACTCATATTTTACTTAAATTTGTGACTTAATTGGGACAGTGTTCTTTCAGTTCCGTACATTTTGCTCAGTGTTTATGATATGAAATGTGTCATAGCTCAAAAAGAAACAATAAATGTGTTACTAATTTTGTCCACATGAGGGAGCCAAACTAAAAAATACCAGCAGGCGACATACACACTTGTATACAGTACACTAATCACGGACAAACTTAACACTCAGTTTTTCCAGTCATTTGGGGGGTAATACAAGTTTTGATGGTGTTGACGTGTGCCAGCAATATATGCGTCTGGTTTGCATGTGTGGTGGGGCTCGAGACTGACACAGTACCCACGTCTACGCTACGTTTCTGCACAACATGACTTTTCCGCGAGTACTTCACCCACCGTCGTCGTCGATATCCCTCGACTCGCAGTAATTGACATTCTTGGTGTGCCTGCCAGGAATAAATAGTTAAACGCTTAGAGGGAAATGTTAGCACGCGTAAGTGGCTCAATTGCAATGTTGACATACCTCGCCGGTCGATCCATTTGACGCAAGGAAACCGAGAAGCGAGCTCGATCGCTCTATAACGTTGAGATTAGGATAAATTCCAATTTGATTAAAATTTGAACAAAAAAATTAAGGTACCGAGGCGGACTTGGGTTAGGGTATCTTCCTCGTTGTGCATTGTTGTCGATTTGATTTTCAAGCCGCCCCGCCACAACCGAGATGTGACGAAACGCCAACGCCATATCCGATCAGTCAGCGTCTAACGTTTTCCCTAGTCGTGAAATAAATTGTTTCAATATGCTCTAATTTTTGGTTATATTTTTAGGGATGTATTTTCGCAAACTCTCCGTCAGACGTTGAGTTTGTTTTTGTGTTTTTTAAACCACAGAACATGTCGAATGTGCCGAGGAGAATCAGACTCGTGTTGTCTCTGTTGAACTTGAGTTTTTGTTCCGATTATGCTATGTAAATGGTTTTACATTTATAAATTCATTTGAAGCATTAAATTTGATTTTGAAAGGTATTAAAATGCTCTAACGTTACTATTACATAAAACACTCCAAAACGTCGAGGGGTCATAAAACGGAACTTTAATTTAGGCAACTTGTGTTACCCGGTCAGCCGTTGCTGTGCACGCATAGCGGTATGTTTAAAATTGTTTAGTACTGCAAAGTAGAACTTTCCAACAAAAGTGAATGACATTATTGCATACTACGTAAGTCCAACGTGTGAAAATGTGGTCTTAAATTGTATCCATTATGGTCTTAAACTATTAAATCTGGTTAGATGGAACTTAGGCCCCAATATATACACCATACTGCTTGTTTATTTATTTATTTTTACTTTCAGAGTTTAAAAATAGAACCATCCACAGATCTGAGGTTTTTCATTTGTAACTAATGATGAAACTGCTGGCTCTTAAATAGAACCATTCATTCAGGGGCCGTTGATTAACAACCTGTTTAAACTGTAACTTTCAGTTGTTTAATATTCAGTTGTATAATATTTTGATCATAAAATAAACACTGGGATAATTGATGCATTACAGTTCATGTCATACTGTAAGTGTTTAAGTGGTAAGACATTAAATATTGTTTTCTTCTAAAATATGTATAATGGGCGGTGGAACGGCTCCTTGTAAAAATATAATCTTACTGTCTTCTACTAATATTCTCACTAATAGCTTTTTTTTTTTTTAATGAGCTCTGTCTCGGCTTTTGATTGGCTGAAATCGTTTAATGACAGTTTTGTTGATTCCTCCTAAGCCTAAATCTCATTTGTTAGTGGCTTTCCAAAAACAGGCTTTGTGCCAAAACCTTTGATTAACTCTCGGGTCGGGTGTGGATTTCATTCGGCAGAGGCTGTGACAGAAATAAACGGTCTGATCTTTGTTGTGCTGGCTGAGTAATAACGGCTCATCCCTCTTCTCTTCTCACCTTCTTGATCCACCGCTCGTCCGCCAATGCGTTCTTTTCATCCCTGTAGGGTGAGAACGGCAAGCGCGGCGGGGCAAAAGTGCTGGCGGGATTTCTCGCATTCTCCCAAGCCGGCCTGGCCCCGGTGTCGGGTTCCCGGGATGGGGCCGCAGGAGCCGGTTGGACGAGGGGTGGCATCAGCAGCAGCTGACACCTGCTGTGATCTCTACCTTTTCCCACCGCCGTAAATCGACGGTCAGATGTTCGCTTTGCCATTAAGTGGTCCGGTCCAGTTTAACTGGCCGTGGTATAGTTTGCATTAATAGATTTGGGAATCTTGGGTGGATAATAAAAGCCTTTGCCACTATTGTGTGGCAACTTGGTTCCAATTAATTTGCTCTTAATTTGAAAAAAAAAATACTGAAACCTTGTTCAAATCTCAGGGGTTAAGAGTATGTTAGTGTTGTTAGATTGTACTCTGGAATACATCTTCTAATTAACGTTTTAATCACAGCTAAAGCTGGGCAGTATGGCCATAAAAAAATTTCCTCAATCATTCTGCGCAGTTATGGATTAAGACAAAAATCACGACTATTGATTTAAGATCAGTTTTAAAGTAAACTTAGCTCAAGATTAGCTTGTGTAAAGGGACGGTTCATTTATTTTACAATTTTTAGCAGTAAAACATTCATATGTCATCGATAATAATTTGATACCTAAATGATGTTTGACTTTGGACAAATAACTTTCAAAACATGTTTTTCTACATGCTGCCGACTGAAAATAACCTTGGCCTTTGCTCAAGGCTCGGGTTACAACCAATCATGACTCACCTCACAAGAGGTTAAATGGCACAATAATTATTGTACCTACTGTAAACGTGTCATGTAAAGAATTTTTCAAACTAATCAAATTAATTCTATTTATCTCCCCACCCTAATCACAGATCTTTTGTCACCTTCAGTCATATCAAGATGAGCCGGTGATGACATCAGGTTAGTCGTGTTGCATTCAAGGACGCCAAAGTGCTGCGTCATAAACAAGCTGCACAAGTCACCTCCACCTCGCTGAGTCAGCCGCTTCTGCTTCCCGATTTGGCAACGCACCCCACTGCAACGGCTACCGGATGTATGCACCCTTGCGGAGGTATCCTTACCGGGAACACCCCCCCCCCAATCGTGTCCCAAGTTTGTTGGCAGAGCACCCCCCCCCCCCCCCCAAGCTGCTGAATTAAACATCATCTGACTCAGCAGAAACAAGCTCACCATTTAGTCATTCCGAAAATCCCATTCTGTCCTTTTATTTATTATTGATCACCGCATTGCTGCAACCCGAGTAAAAAAGCCGTCATGTCATCAAAACGAGGATGATTGATCTAAACTCTTATTGGTGCTTTTGTCTGCCTGTCAAGTATTCCGATGTCCTTCCAGCAAAAATTGCAGCTGCTGCACCGACATCTCCGCTTAAAGCCCGACTTAATCAGGTGCTCATTGCGATGGATCCACTTACTTACGCTTCCATTGATTTGCTGCATGTGTGCACTAAATGGATTCTATAATTGCAACAAAGACAGCTGACCCCGTCTGTCCGTCAAACTGGTCGGGATGCTAGTTTCCTCAACGGCTTGGTTTCGCGCGTGCCTTGTAGATGCTAATGAGCCGCGGCATCGACAATGAGCTAAAATTTTCATCCAGAAATGAAGAGTGCTAATGATAGCGTGGTACAAAACGAAGAAAGTTTCCACTTTGGCAGCTACTAAGCCAGTTATTTACTACTTATGCTATATTGCAGTTAGCTAACGAGCTATATTTTTAGATGCTAACACATTCTGTCCTGTCAAGCACCATATTCATCTGTGCAAATCGGTCTGGGGGAAGTGGGAGGGATTAGGTGGACCAAGCTATTTTTGAGGCAGTTGGCGGGGGGGTGTGTGTACAATTTTGTTGTGAAAATATTACTTTTCAACATAAATATTGTCAGGATACGCTTGTTTAATAAATAACATTCAGAGGGGGCGGGATTTAAGAGTGCTTGAGTGCCCCCCAAAATGAGCTAGAACCGCCCATGAAAGAGATTTTAGATTTCTTCATGAGCACAGAGGCATCGTTGCCTTGGTTGCTATGGCGACGGCACAAGCTAGGACCCGCCGGAAATATTCCCCAGTATCCTGACATCCCCCGTGGGACGGAAGCAAACATACATGTCTATTTTGAGCATTGCACCTGCACAAGCGTGTATGCAAATGCAATGTGCGCCTTCCAAATGTTTGCATCAGGAAGTGTACGTGGCCACAAACTTCCGGTCTAAATCAGGCAGTCATGCAGACACACATGACCCGCGTCGCCAATTTGGGCTGCGGACACCATATCCGCCCTCCCGGCGTTCCACAATTGCTCAACCCCAATGAATGTCAAACACACGCACGACCACCCCCACCCCCACCCCCAGTGCTGGTCTCCTGTGTCACTTCAATGCCGCCGGAGGAAGACAGAAAAAACACTGCGGTGCTTGCCAATTTAAAGGTATACTTATAATTACAACTCAGCAGCATGGTAGCCTAGTGAAAAACCAAAGGGAAAAAAAACAGTCTATACCAGGGTCTGAATGTCCAAACTCTTGAAAAAACATAAAAATATGTCCTTGGGATTTTTTGAGTTAATATTGTTGTATCTTGCGATCAGCCGGCATCCTAAGTAAAATAAAATGAATGTGCAGATGTATTATAGCTCAGTAGAACATCTGTAAGTGGATGGGTGGGGGGAGCTATGTGAGATTTGAACAGGAGCAACTCTAATTGAATGCTTTTTAACGCTGTGAAAAGGGACAGCGCGTTCTTTTCAAATTAAGAGCACATTGATTGGAACATTAAGCAGCTTATTTATTGCGTTATGACGCTTCCATTCCAAAGCAGCAAATACCACAGATATACAATCTATCTTAAACCAGACGTGGATGGTACATTCAAATCTTTTTTGGGGGTGTATGTTCAGGGGTACTTGGAAAAAAAATGTATATATTCACAAGAAGGGATACATCACTGAAAAAGGGGTCCCATTAAAACTACGTGACTCATTATTTCTGCCCCTAGAGGCAGAATGTGGAAGTGTTCTATTGCATCATTGTTGCAGGTGTTTTATTTTGAAATTCTGCCCAGGAAGCGGTCGACCACCCAGTGTGCGCTTGCTTGGCTTGGGTGTGAAGGTGCAGCACCCTGTCAATCTTATCGCAAGTGCCTCTCCGGGACTCTTGGACCCCCCTCCCTTCTTTCTCTCTCTCTCTCTCTTTTTTCTCTCTCAAACTCCTTGTGAGTCAGTGCTCGGGGTCCGCAGTGGTGATGTCACGCCGCTGAGGCATGAGCGCGTCGGGGCCAAGGTGAGTTTACCGCCTGCGCTGCAGGGGTCCCTCCATTGGCCAGCGTTGCCCACGGAGCAGGCAACCAAAGATGCTCATCGCCGGCGGCGCCACTCCAAGCTCGGACGCGCTCCCTCCCTCCGCTCTGCGGCGCCTCAAGCCGCCGCCGCCCCCGAGATGTCTCCGGACGACAGCAAGTAGGACGAGGTGCGTTTCCAGGGCGGGTGCGCGGGTGCCCCCTGCAGGCGCCCCCACAGCATGACGCTGCCGGCCGCGCTGCTACTCTGGACTTGCGCGTGGGGGGCGGTGGCCCCCAGCGGGACTGAGGTGGAGCGGCGCTGGGAGACGCTTTTCTCGCGCTCCTACCTGGGACCGGCCGGCGGGGGGGCGCAGCCCAGCTGGCAGAGCGACTACCTGCGGGGGGTCAAGCGGGTGCGCCGCCTCTACTGCAACGTGGGCATCGGCTTCCACCTGCAGGTGTTCCCCGACGGCAGGATCGCCGGCGCGCACCTGGAGGACCCGCACAGTGAGTTGCGCCGGCGTGATGACGAGCGTCACGGCGACGACCATACGAACGGCGCTTTTCTTCAGGTCTCATCGAGATCTCCAGCGTGGAGCGAGGGGTGGTCAGCCTGTTCGGCGTCAAGAGCGAGATGTTCGTGGCCATGAGTCGCAGGGGAAGGCTCTACGCCACGGTAAGCGTGTGTGTGCGCGTGTGGTTTGGTTTTTGCTACATGGTGGGGTCTTCTTGTCCCATTTTTGCGGGACCCTGAAGGTCAAGACCTGCTTTGAGAGTTTGGCTTTTGATGGAGGTTAGGGTACACATTCGGGTTAGCTAATCGGATGTGAGGTTATGTCAATAGGATGGCCCCACTAAGATAGGAAAACAAATTTGCGTGTTTTTGTTTTTGGGAGAGCCTTACTAATCCAGTAGTCTTTTTTATTTTTTTAACTGGACAGATATACAGAACATCATTTGGCGTGTTTGGCAGTAAATACGTGAAATAAATTGTCCCTTTAGGGGCCTATCTCTCGTTCTTTGCACTGCATGCATAAAAAAATGTCTTAAAAATCACAGATAACAAACTTTCCCCTTAGATGTAGGGGTGGCCAAAGGGGTGACAAAATGGCTGCCTATTAGCTCTGTCCATGCTTCTCAGTGATTTTCGCAACCTGCTCTGAGATGAGCACTTTGAGCTCAAAAGTATTTGGACAGGCTACTGCTCGATTATTGTGTCCTGAGACCTTCTTGTGCACTTCATTGCAGAAGCCCTTCGGCGACGAATGCAAATTTCGGGAGACGCTGCTGCCCAACAATTACAACGCCTACGAGTCTTTTGTTTACAAGGGCTTCTACGTGGCCCTCAGCCGGCGCGGGCGGGCGCGGCGAGGCGACAAGGCATCCACCGCCTCCACCGGCACGCACTTCCTCCCTCGGTTGTGACTTGACGCCGCCCGTGCACATGCCGCTTTCCCCCCCCCCTTCCTCCAGGTAACGCCGTGTTGTCGCCAGTGAACTGTGCAAATTCTGTTATTACCCCCCTCCAAAAAAAAAAAAAAGATATCTGTATATTTGAAAAGCCATCTTTGTATATTTTTGCCATACTATGCTGCTTTTGGGACCTTTACCGCTCTTCCTTGGTGCTTGCTCACCGACGCTATACGGACGTGCCTCTTAATTTAATATTTATATGCTTTGACATTCAAGCAAAAACCTGTGATTACTTCTCCAAAATTCATATAAATAAAAGTAACTGTACATTGTGCTGTTAGCAATGATGCAAAACGCCATATACAGGTTACGCAACGGATATTTTACCACCAACTATGGAGCAAAACATGTAGACAGATAATACAACAATGTTCACATCATATATTCTTGATCCGCTGCGAATTTCTATTAATTCCTACTTAGAACCCGTGATCATCCGTGTTAAGTATTTCCATATGCAGTGTAACAGTAAAATACTGCCCCCAAGTGGCCAGAGCCTACACAACAAAAGGAGTAGCACAATGTCCATGAGCTGTGGCAAAAACGTTTTTTTTTTTTCCATAAAGTACAATATTGTAACGTGTTTTGTTAGATATTACAAGCATTTTCAAATGGAACTTGTCTATCAAAGCACCACTGTCCTTAAGATCCATTTAGTGTATGTGGCTGACACAGAGGAGGAGCGTTTGTGCTTAAAAGGTCTTTAATTACCTCAAAGCACCGAATTGTAGATGAAGAATGCACGGAACAAGCTTGGGTGTGCGTGGCTGACTGACTTACAATGCACTACTTTTGCTGTACCGTTTTAAAAAAGGTGCCTTGGTGCTCTCAGCCCCCTTCTACTTGCATGTAAGAGACACCCATGTGAGGCAAAAAATAGGAATGACGAGCTGGAGCGGGCCTAAAAAAAAAAAGGGGGGGGGGCAGGGTTTACAAGGGAGAGACTCACTGGTTCTTTGCACTGTAATTTGATCGATTAAGTCATTTACAATTTGAGGGGAGCGCAATAAAATGCACAGTAGGACCTCTGTGGGACCTCCAAAGTCCGAACGTCTATGCAGGGCTGTCACAAGCCTGCGGGAGATTTAAAAGTGGCGGTAAAACAGGCCGAAATTCAAATATCAGTCTAAATATGAATAATAATAGTAAGAATGAATTCATAAGCAAAATCACGCTAATTCCCTGCTCTGTTTTGATTCTGTTAGCTGAATGCTAAGTCTGATAGCTTCTGCTTGGAAAAAATGTGTATCTGGCTCACATCGGACGCCACTTTTGGGGGAGTTATGGGACTCTGGGGGTCCCACTGAAAATGGTAGTGCAAATAACAGCATGTGAAGTTCCGTTAAGAAAAAAATGAAAAAAAGACACACTGTAAATAATGCAAAATGAAAAATGAATTCAGGAGCTTTTATATAAAGAGTCACAATTCAAGATGTTGCCTCGTTGTGTGTGTGAGATGCCCTTGGCATTTTCCCCAGTGAGTGTGTGTGTGTGTGTGCGTGCGTGCGTGTGTGTGTGTGTGTGTGTGTGTGTGTGCACTGCAGCTCTTTCTCCACTTTCAATGCGGTGAGGAACAAGTAGCTAGGATGCAGCGAAGGACAATGCAGCAAAAGTGACCACGTCCTAGATTCTTTTCCCGCTCAACTAGTCAGGTCTGAATAAGCTGTCGTGGCAATATTGCAATTCCAACACAGATGTCTTGAAATGCAATATTGACAACAAACATGTTCAGACAAAATTGTCCTTAGCCAAAAAAATTTCCGCAGCCCTTCTAGTGCATGTCTCTTTTGGCGAATAATTGGCTGCGACGCTTAGCCAATCCAAATTTGTCCTGACGGGCAACATTTTGTCACTGTACTGTTTGCATGAGTGCTTTCACCTGCTGCCTTCTAGTTTGAATGTCACTAAAACAATAAGCTGACAGACTTGTCCCCAAAGCAAAGCGAGTTGAAGTCTTTTTATTTTTCTATGTATGTGCTGTGCACAGCAGTTGACTGGAGCCCTCAAATAACAATAAAAAGTTTGGAACAACTCGCTGCGCCTCCTAGTGGCCACTTTCTCATTGCAACTAAACCAAGGACATCATTATGCCGATATTTATTTACTCTATTGCTGTGTTTTTCAATGCATATTTGTTTTCTGTTCATTGACGCAGATTGTATTTTTTTTAGTAGTAGTAAGCAGAAGTACTGCGGAAAATAACAAAAAAAATGAATGAGTCAAAATGAGTTTTATCTAGTTTAACCTTGAGCAAATATATCAAAATGGAGAAAAAATAAACAGCTTTTTGTTTTTTTACAAATGTGTGGCTACATTTGTGATTTACTCTGTTTTCTCCTAATAGACGCACGTCGAATCAACTTGATCAGCTGATTTCATCAGATTTTCAAGTTTAGCATTTAGCATATTTCATTTAGTAAATTTATAATCACGTGAAAACAATCCCCGAGTCCTGTTGACACGGTTCAATTTCAGTGCTGATTGAAGAATGTCGCCGTCTGCTGGCCGAACGCTGCAAGTGTACGCGTGTAACTTGGAATCTTTGTTTTTAATTGCAAACGAAGTCATACTCGGAATTGTACAATTGTATTTGTTTATCTAGCCGCCGGAAGCATTTCCTGTGAGGTGGGCAGGGAAGAATCCCAAAAAGAGCGCTCGGAGCCACAACAAGTGCGGTGGCCCGGGCCGCGCCCGGGTCCAAACACGCCCATGCAGGTGGAAGTGGCCCTTCCGCCGCTGCAAAGCCGCACTCGTGCGTTGGTGGACGGATGCGAGCGAGAAGGGTTGGCGCGGGGCTCCTTAAATAGCATCCTTGTCGCGACGCATCTCCACAACGCCACTTGCGTCACGGCAGCCATGGAGGAGCCCCGAAGCCCAAGACGAAGGGTCCCGGCCTGGATGCTGGCCCTCGCAGTCCTGCACGGCGTCCCCGTGGCGCCCGAGCCGTCGCCCTTGCTCGGCTCCTCCAACTGGGGCAGCCCGCGGAGGTTCGTGCACCTGCAAACCTCCACTGAGGTGAGCAACTTCTACCTGGAGATCAAGCTGGACGGAAGCGTACGGAGGAGCACCAGCAGAAACCCATACAGTAGGTCTCGCGTGGTCTTCATTCTCTCCTCTGCTGTTTTTTTTTTTCTTTCTTGATGTTATCTGTTTGCGCTGCAGGCGTCATCATGCTCAAAGCGGACACCAGGGAGCGCGTGGCCATCCTCGGCGTCAAAAGCAGCCGGTACCTGTGTTTGGACCAGGAAGGGACCCCTTTCACCTCGGTCAGTATAGTTTCGTCCTCAGCTTATTTTGAGTGAAAAAAAAATGTCGCTTTTACGCGCGGAATTTCTCAATGTTTAAATCACGATTGGAAGAAATATCTAGGACATTGGGAGTAATCAGGAAACGGCAAGTGAATTAGTTTTAAAAATGGCAGAACCGAACGGAAAACTAAACAAGAAGGGAAGCATATAAGATTAGTAAGAAATAACGCTGTGACAAAGCAAGATATCAAATTTGTTTTCGAGTGTGTCATCAAAATTCCTTCATTACTTCTCCCTGCACGTGAAGACAAATTTTGAGAGTAAATTTTACAATTTGGTCCCAGTCTAGTCCAAATAAAAGTTAAACATAGTACAGTATACGTGTATTTTTTTTTTTTTATCTGTGTAGACACGGACAGATACTTTTTACTGTCTCTAAATGCGTGCCGCACGTCTATTAAATTTAACTTGTCGGTGCATGCAATGAGTTAAACGAATGTTGAAGAATAAGAATTTGAATAATAGTTGCGCATGATTAAATTAATAAAAGTCATTCTAATATACCTTACCGCATTTTACTCGCGTGAAATCGAAAGAAAGGAAAACCTAAACTTATAAAAGTCTACAAATATAAAAGACAGTAATGCATTACGCATTTTTTAGAAATGGCGCCTATGAAACATAACTTATGGAGACTTTTAACGTTTTTTTTTTTTTTAAACTCTGCTGAGAGAGGAATATGAATGAGTGCGAAAGGAACCAAAAGACGCTGAAATGAATTACATGCATGCATGCATGCAGGCGGTGTGTTTGCGAGACGATTGCGTGTTCGAGCACCGACTCCTGGAGAACAACCGCGACGTCTTCTACTCCATCCGCACGGGCATCCTGCTCAACCTGGAGGGCTCCCGCCAGGTGTTCGCGGCCGGCCACAACCTGCCGCCCACAGCGCTCTTCCTGCCCAGGAGCAGCACGGTGCCCCTGGAGCGACTCCTGCTGCACCGCGAGAGGCGCAACCGGCCGCAGGGGCGCCCTTCCTCCGACTCCCGGGCGGCGCCGGACGACGACGCCGAGCTCGAGCAGGAGCCGGGACCCGAACCGGAACCGGAGCTGGAGCTGGAGCCCGGCGACGACGTCGCCAACGCGTCCCGGGAGTTGCTCCGCGACCCGCCGGCGGCGGCTCACGACCCGTGGAGCGTGCACGCTTCCAGCCAGCGCGGCGGTGGCGGCGGAACCACCGTGGGATGATCCTTACCGTGGGCCCGGGTGAGTGACTGAGTCAATACGCGACCTTTTTGACTCAAAAAGGACAAATATCGACTGCCCTAACGCCAATCTTAAAATGAATCAACCGTGTGGTGCGCGCTCTGCCGGTAATATTTGGTACTGCACCCGTCCCACTCTTCCACGCGGACAATTTGAACGCAGCGTTTGAACCCGCTGGCCCACACGCTCCGAAACACCGTGGACTATGGTTTTCACGGCCCTCGAACACGCCGGACGTGCTCACGTGACTCTGCCACCCTCTTTACCCAGAATGGATGCAAAGTGAACAACTTCGAAAATCCGAGTCCTGAATGGTTTCGCCTCTGTTTTGACACGATTTGACGTACATCACATCCCCGCGTCATGTTTATGTTGTTTTATCGTACAGAAAGTCAACTGCTTCGCCCATATGTCAATTTTCATGGTGAGTCTTGCGATAAATCAATTATCAAATAATTTAATCTATTTACAACTGATTTTGCCTTGTATATATTGTATAACTACTGCTTGGGGAAATCCGGTTTTTGATTAAAAAAAAAATCCTCGATTGTTTTAAATGTCCCCTGCCCTAAATTGAATCTGTGTTTGGGGATATTATATCGTGTTTAAGTTAGTTAGTATATCGTTTGTTTGTTTTTAATGGGGGTTCTGCAAGTATACACTTTTTAAGGCAAGACGGGACCGAGAACACATATTTCCGTGCGATGTTGTGACGGCGGATCCGGATCCAATATTTTGGTCAGGGCTGTCTGTAAGAAGGCTCTGGAGGAGTTTTGGAATGCGCGACCGCAGGGCCATCGCTTCCGTCGCGTCTGTGCTCGAAAGCTCGGACCGGAGCGTCGAGAACAGCACTGCGACAAACCACAGACGACAAAGCACCCACGCGCTCCAAACGGGGAAAATGACAGGCCTCCAGGCGCGGGGAGGACTTCCACCGCAGACGCTTTTGCCTCATGGCGACATCTGAGTGACAGAGACCAAAAAAAAAAAAAAAAAACACGTTCGTCTACATTAAAGGTTCGGAAACAGGTGTTTGTTTTTGCGTGTATGGAGCGGACTATTCCACGTTACGCTACTTGTGTGATGCAATGTTATTTTGTCACCTTTCGGACACTTTTTTTCTATTTCCTTAACATGCAACCAAGTGTGTTGATGATCATGCATGTCTCAGCACTTTAATTGTAATTGTACATACAGCAGGTTTGAAGAAAGAGGTCTTTCCCCCAGAACACGTTTTGCTGTCAGCGTTTTCTTACATCTTGAAGCTAACGTGGGCATGCACGCTCATTAATTTTTCAGCAGACAATCTATGGGAATAAAATTACGTTATCTATCCTCTGGAATTTCTGAATAAAATACGTTATAATAATTGCACATTTTAAGGAATCAAATGCGTGTGTTTGTTTTGTATTTGACCAATTAACTGTTGAAGTTATGCCAAAATGAACTAACCTGAGACAAATAAAGTGTGTCACGTGATTGTATGGCCTCAATTGGGCGTGGCCGACAGCGGGGCATGCCAGTCTGCAAAAAAAAGAAATAAAAAGACCATGAAAAGGAGCACATATGACCTACTTTACATACAACACACCGCCATAATAATACCATACCTTATTAAAAAAATTTACATGTGAACTAATGATAAAAGCATGAGTTTCCATCATGAAATATGAAAACTGACTCCTTAACGGTCATTCAATTGGTTTCAATGTAATAGTCTGCCCTCTTGTGGCGCTAATGATAAAACGCAGGCAGCTCTCAAACTACGTAGTTTTAGTTATGACTTACGCGAATGGTAAAATTATGACTGCGATTGCATTACACCAGTTCAAAGTGTATTTATTATTTGTATTTATTTATTTGCTTTTTTATTTATTAAAAGAGCATAGAAATTACTTGTGCACGTAACACAGCAAGCGAGTACCACCGTAATAATATCAAACCATAATAACAACTTTTATATGTGGACTGAGCCAAATGAATTAATGAAGAAATGCCCTCAACATAAGTTTCCATCTTTTTTTTTAAATATAACAGAATACAATACAATGCAAAATAAGAACGAGTTTCCTTCTTATGAGCACGAAAACGGCCATCAATTGGTTTCAAAGTAAAGGTCTGCCCTCTTGTGGCGATAATGCTACACCGCAGGCAACTAACTTTATTTAGTAAAAAAATATTTAAACTTTATTTAGTATAAATTGATACCGCGACTGCATTATACCGGTTTTAATTGTTTTTATTGATTTATATGGTGTACAACGTGAGGTTTGCCTATTATTTGGCTTAAGTCGATGCTTTTCCTGACTTTTTTTTAACACGAAAACTCAATTTGCCGTTCAATTGGTTTCATTATAATGGTCTATCATTTGGTCTGCAAATTTTTAAATTTTGACCAGAGCTTCAAGTTAGAAGTGTTTTATATGGCAAATTATATGTTAAGGTAAAACAAATAATAAAGTTTTGACGTGGGCCGAATGATCAATAATTTTACCTGCGACTTCATTCGATACGAATCCCCAATTCTGCGCATCTAGATTTAAGTCAGCGAACCTTCCACGTGAGACTCGCTTAAAAGAACCCTAATAGTGTACTTTTCCATCTATTTTTAAACATCGTTATTCAAAAGGAAAAACATGCGCAATAGAAAAGCTTTTTAGAGAAGAAAAAAATAAATAAACAAGCATCGGCGGTTAGAAAGATTTTTGGCCACAAGGCAGCGATTGACGTCACCGGAAGCGGAAGATGACTTTGGCGCGAAATAAGTACCCAAACCAGGAAGTGAGCTGTTTAAATTGCCGGCTTGCTCGAGAAATGGCGTTCCGCAGGTGTTCTAATTACGTTCCTCAGGTTCGTTTTCTCAGTCAAGCACGCACGCACGGTTGGTTGGAAAATGTTTGTAATTTATTAAATGTTTTCTCCTCTAATAACTTTGTTTTGTGGCTTGTTGCAGGTTTTCGACACAGCATCGAAGGAAGGTTTGTGCAATCGGATAGATAGGACACATCAGGGAATGAATGAATGTTGTGGTTGTTGCATTGATTTCCGTATTGCTTTATGTTGCTTTTGAGGCAGATTCGTCTAAAATCCGAAATCCGAGTTTTTCACGCTCTAATGTGCAAAGAAGTATCAAACAAGCAAGTGGACGGCTGTGGTCACATGCGGAAAAAATGGCGGCGGGTCGCATGGTAAGCAGAACGCAAATGTTTGTTAACGTTGTTTTCCGTCTAGTTTGTCGTTTCCTGCAAGAAATTTGTTTGTTTGTTTGTTTGTAGGATTTTCACAGCCGTCTTGGAAGGTTTGAGCACAACACGGCGCAAGTCTTCCGCGTTTTCGTCATTTGGATCACATTTGTATCCGTTTGTATTCAACCGTGTCGAAAATGCAGATTGTAATCTTTGTTTAGCTTTCAAACGGCTTTATGCTTCGGAATTGAATGGTTACGGATTGTATTGTTTGTTTCTATTGAACATTGTGTTGTGTGCCTTTTTTAAAGGTTTTCATGTGCAACTTTGAATATTGTACTTGAGTCTTTTTGCTTGTTTGCTACGGGGGAACTTTGCATTCTTTGCACACACAACACACACACAACAAATGAGGTTTTTGCGCGGTCATCGAGTGGCGTTAGCGCGGTCCACCTAGGCGACCGACCGGCCTTTACTCAGTTAAGTGTGCACATTTTTCTTTGCACTGCTTGTTCTTTCTTGCAAGTGTAAAATGAGGTTTTGCTGTTGCACGACCACGTTGGAAGGTTTGCGCACTTACCAATTTCTAAAATGTCTTGCATATGTTGTTTTTCCTTTTCTGTTTTTTTTTTTTTGAATGGTGGCCACCATTTTTTTTTTTTTTTAATCTTTGCTGACTAAACAGTCCCGATGGCTTTCAAATGGGAATTGAACTGTGTGGGCTTTTTGATGAAATATTTGATTCTGTTGAATATTGCAATGCATTTTATTTTAGGTTGAGTGCTTTATTCTGGTTTTTTTCATGTGCGTATCTGGTCTTAAAGATGGTTGCCATATAATTCAATACCAAACCTAATGATTTTGACTAACCCCTGTATTGCCTCATTTGCATCAAACCTCTGCTCCGTTTTCGGTCAAAATAGTCTCTTGCCACTCAGCGGCGCCTAAAATTTTGTGATCATTTTATCCCGTTGGACGTCGCCTATAATTTCTTCGCAGCAGGATCAATTTGTGCTACGCCGCCATTTTTGGAATGCAAAATGGACTTCAATTTGAGGTAAGTTGTCTAAAATAAAATGACTTGTTTCATGCTAATTGTTTTTGTTCTTTTTTTCCTGTAGAAATAAATGCCTTCCACATAATATCAGCAAGAACTTTGAATGTGGGCAACTTCTGTGGACCATTGAAGGATGCAGACTCTGTGATGATTTAAATAGCTTGTATGTGACATTTGTACTTTTTCTAAGCAATTTTGTTGCTTTTCCCAAATAACGCAAGCTCATTTGAATGTATGGGTTGCCCTAGGTCCCAAGAAGCCTTCATGTCAGATGCACAACCATCAATGGCACCGCATGCCGCTGAGGTAATCAAACACCTTATGATATGCATGGGATGGCTATGTATATTTGCTATGTATATTTATATATATTTGATATAGTTTTTTCTAGATGGAGTGAGTTGGAGGAAGGAGCCAATTGGGACGAGACACCTCAGCGAGCCGTCACCATTCTACAAGTATTAGTAGCTAGGAAATGCATTTGTCCTCACAAGTATATCGGAGTGTATGTTTACTCTGTCACGAATTCACTGGGTGCGCGTTAATTAAATGGCGGCTGTGTTTGTGCGATCTGCTCCGTTTGAGTTGCTTTCGGTGATGACTCGAGGTTTTGTGCGTTTCAGCGGGGAGAGAGACGAGAAGATGGGCGAGAGTCGGCACCAAAGTGGGCGCTCCAATCAAGTGAGGCTTCGTCTGCGGCGCCACGTGAGCCCATGCGATTTTGCGTCGACGGGGTCGTGCAGGTCACAGGGAGGAAGCGCTTCCTGGAGCCTCGTCTCGTTTCCGCGTAACCCCTTGCAAAATTCTGTCCTCTATAGCCTGCTGGTCCTGCAGAATTCCTGGAGTTTAGGTCCGGGGGTGCCGTCGACCTTTCGGTGGCTGACGCAAATGCGCTTTTTTTTTTCTTTTTTTTTTGTAGCAGGGAGGCCAGCGGAGTGGCGGCGGGAGCAGAATGTACAGTAAATAAAATTGCTGTGCTTCTTAAGGATAGGAGGAGCCAGATGAAAAGAGAAGCTGGATGAAGGCCACAAAACACGCGGCAATCCAGTAAGTTGCGCTTTGACACGCTTTTCATCGAAGCAAGGCCTTCCCTCAGTTATTGCGGGTTTCGTTTAAATTCATATCTTTTTGTTGCATTTTGTCTTTTGAAGGGACAACGGAAGCAGCCGGTCCACAGATGAAGACCGAAGCGGCCCAGAAACCGAGTATCGTCCGCCCGAGGTCTGTGCAAATCGGGCCGGCGTTTGATCTTTGTTTCGTCTCGCTTTTTCCCAAGGTGAAGGACTCGACGCTGACGTCTCCATCCGCCGGGTCCGCTTGAGCCACCAAAGGTCTTCGGCCGTCAGTCACGGCGTCACCTTCTTTCACTGTTCACATTCCACTTTTGTTTCTTCTCCCGTGCGTCGCAGGAGCGGGAGGAGCCAGGAGATGACCGTACGAGTGAGACGGGGGCCCTCCAACAATATGCGGAGTTGGGACAGGATAAGAGGCCTAACTGTCCTAAGTACAAACGCGCCTTCAAATCAGCGCCGCTGCCAAAAGTCAATGTGTGCCTTGCGCTTGCTTGTTTTGCAGGCTGCGAGAGGAGCTGCGCCGAAAAAAGACTGAATGTGACTCCTAA
>NC_142390.1:4147500-4157500 GCF_059441005.1 Hippichthys cyanospilos | reverse complement strand
ACCCTGCCAAATTGAAACGATCGTGATTGTTCACAGGGCTTGCCGACGAGCTGATTATTCGGACCGGGTGTAAAAGGTGAGTGAGACACCTTATTATAGGAAGAACTGGAATTTCCTACCCTAGTTGTTGACCAAATGAATGTTCATTGAAGTTTTGAGTTCCGGGTGCGGTGCTGGCTGATGGGAAAAATTGGCAGTTTTGCAACTACAACTACAATTACTCTTCTTCAAAAATGTTAAATGGACAATTTTTTTTAAAGACAGTCAGGAAAAAAAGTCAGGAAAAAAAGTCAGGAAAAAAAGTCAGGAAAAAAAGTCAGAAAAATTGAAAATTGAAAAAAATTGAAAAAAATTGAAAAAAATTGAAAAAAATTGAAAAAAATTGAAAAAAATTGAAAATTGAAAAAAATTGAAAAAAATTGAAAATTGAAAAAAATTGAAAAAAATTGAAAAAAATTGAAAAAAATTGAAAAAAATTAAAAATTGAAAAAAAATTGAAAAAAATTGAAAAAAATTAAAAATTGCAAAAAATTGAAAAAAATTGAAAAAAATTGAAAATTTTTTTAATTTTTTTGGGGACATTTTTTTTGGACTTATTTTTTTTTTGGACTTTTTTTTTTGGACATTTTTTTTGGATTTTTTTCCGACTTATTTTTTTTTACTTTTTGTTTGGACTTTTTTTTTGCACTTAATTTTTTGTGGACTTTTTTTTGGACATTTTTTTTGGACTTATTTTTTTTTTACTTTTTTTTTTTGACTTATTTTTTTGGACTTATTTTTTTTGGACTTTTTTTTGGACTTTTTTTTGGACTTATTTTTTTTTTGGACTTTTTTTTTGACTCATTTTTTTGGGACTTATTTTTTTTTTGGATTTATTTTTTTTGGACTTAATTTTTTTGGACTTATTTTTTTTTCGACTTATATTTTTTTGGACTTATTTTTTTTGGACTTAATTTTTTTTTTGACTTTTTTTTTGGACTCATTTTTTTTGGACTTATTTTTTTTTGACTCATTTTTTTTTTTGGACTTATTTTTTTTTTTGCCTTTTTTTTTGGACTCATTTTTTTTGGACTTATTTTTTTTGGACTCATTTTTTTTTGGACTTATTTTTTTTTCGACTCATTTTTTTTTAGACTTATTTTTTTTTTGACTTTTTTTTTGACTCATTTTTTTGGGACTTATTTTTTTTTTGGATTTATCTTTTTTGGACTTAATTTTTTTGGACTTATTTTTTTTTCGACTTATATTTTTTTGGACTTATTTTTTTTGGACTTAATTTTTTTTTTGACTTTTTTTTTGGACTCATTTTTTTTGGACTTATTTTTTTTGGACTCATTTTTTTTGGACTTATTTTTTTTTCGACTTATTTTTTTTCGACTTATTTTTTTTGACTCATTTTTTTCTGGACTTATTTTTTTTTGGACTTTTTTTTTGACTCATTTTTTTGGACTTATTTTTTTTTTTGGACTTATTTTTTTTGGACTTATTTTTTTTTTCCTTTTTTTTTGGCCTTATTTTTTGGACTCATTTTTTTTGGACTTATTTTTTTTTGGACTTATTTTTTTTGGACTCTTTTTTTTTTGTACTTATTTTTTTTTGGACTTTTTTTTGGACTCATTTTTTTTGGACTTATTTTTTTTGGACTTATTTTTTTTTCGACTTAATTTTTTTCGACTTATTTTTTTTGACTCATTTTTTTGGACTTATTTTTTTTTTTGGACTTATTTTTTTTGGACTTATTTTTTTTTTTCCTTTTTTTTTGGCCTTATTTTTTGGACTCATTTTTTTTGGACTTATTTTTTTTTGGACTTATTTTTTTTGGACTTATTTTTTTTTGGACTTATTTTTTTTTTGACTTTTTTTTTTTCGACTTATTTTTTTGGACTTATTTTTTTTGGACTTAATTTTTTTGGACTTATTTTTTTTTTTGGACTTATTTTTTTTGGACTTATTTTTTTTTTTCCTTTTTTTTTGGCCTTATTTTTTGGACTCATTTTTTTTGGACTTATTTTTTTTTGGACTTATTTTTTTTGGACTTATTTTTTTTTGGACTTATTTTTTTTTTTGGACTTATTTTTTTTGGACTTATTTTTTTTTTTCCTTTTTTTTTGGCCTTATTTTTTGGACTCATTTTTTTTGGACTTATTTTTTTTTGGACTTAATTTTTTTGGACTTATTTTTTTTTTCCACTTATTTTTTTTTCGACTTATTTTTTTTTTGGACTTATTTTTTTTGGACTCATTTTTTTTTGGACTTATTTTTTTTTCGACTTATTTTTTTTTTGGACTTATTTTTTTTGGACTCATTTTTTTTTGGACATTTTTTTTTCGACTTATTTTTTTTCGACTTATTTTTTTTGACTCATTTTTTTTTTGGACTTATTTTTTTTTTGGACTTTTTTTTGACTCATTTTTTTTGGACTTATTTTTTTTTTGGATTTATTTTTTTTGGACTTATTTTTTTTTTTCCACTTATTTTTTTTTCGACTTATTTTTTTTTTGGACTTATTTTTTTTTGGACTCATTTTTTTTTGGACTTATTTTTTTTTCGACTTATTTTTTTTCAACTTATTTTTTTTGACTCATTTTTTTTTTTGGACTTATTTTTTTTTTGGACTTTTTTTTTGACTCATTTTTTTTGGACTTAATTTTTTTTTGATTTATTTTTTTTTTGACTTAATTTTTTTGGACTTATTTTTTTTTGGACTTAATTTTTTTGGACTTATTTTTTTTTTCGACTTTTTTTTTTTTCAACTTATTTTTTTTGGACTTAATTTTTTTGGACTTATTTTTTTTGGACTTAATTTTTTTCGACTTTTTTTTTTTGGACTTATTTTTTTGACTCATTTTTTTTTTGGACTTATTTTTTTTTTGGACTTTTTTTTTTACTCATTTTTTTTGGACTTATTTTTTTTTTGGATTTATTTTTTTTGGACTTAATTTTTTTGGAGTTATTTTTTTGTACTTAATTTTTTTCGACTTATTTTTTTTTCGACTTATTTTTTTTTGGACTTATTTTTTTTTTTTACTTTTTTTTTGGACTTTTTTTTTTTTTGACTTATTTTTTTTTGACTTATTTTTTTTTTGGACTTATATTTTTTTGGACTTTTTTTTTTGGACTTCTTTTTTTTTTGGACTTTTTTTTTTACTCATTTTTTTTGGACTTATTTTTTTTTTGGATTTATTTTTTTTGGACTTAATTTTTTTGGACTTTTTTTTTTTGGACTTAATTTTTTTATACTTATTTTTTTTTTTCGACTTATTTTTTTTTCGACTTATTTTTTTTTGGACTTAATTTTTTTGGACTTTTTTTTTTTTTCGACTTATTTTTTTTTCGACTTATTTTTTTTTGGACTTAATTTTTTTGGAGTTATTTTTTTGTACTTAATTTTTTTCGACTTATTTTTTTTTCGACTTATTTTTTTTTGGACTTATTTTTTTTTTTTACTTTTTTTTTGGACTTTTTTTTTGACTTATTTTTTTTTGACTTATTTTTTTTTTGGACATATTTTTTTGGACTTTTTTTTTTTGGACTTCTTTTTTTTTGGACTTATATTTTTTTGGACTTATTTTTTTTGACTTATTTTTTTTTGGACTTATTTTTTTTGGACTTATTTTTTTTTGGACTTATTTTTTTTGGACTTTTTTTGGACTTATTTTTTTTTCGACTTATTTTTTTTGGACTTAATTTTTTTGGAGTTATTTTTTTTGGACTTAATTTTTTTCGACTTATTTTTTTTTCGACTTATTTTTTTTTGGACTTATTTTTTTTTTTTACTTTTTTTTTGGACTTATTTTTTTTTGGACTTTTTTTTTTTTTTGACTTATTTTTTTTGGACTTATTTTTTTTGGACTTTTTTTGGACTTATTTTTTTTCGACTTATTTTTTTTTCAATGTATTTTTTTTTTACTTATTTTTTTTGGACTTATTTTTTTTGCGCTTTTTTTTTTTGGAATTATTTTTTTTTTTACTTATTTTTTTTGGACTTATTTTTTTTGGACTTATTTTTTTTTGGACTTATTTTTTTTTGGACTTATTTTTTTGCGCTTATTTTTTTTTGGGACTTTTTTTTGGACTTATTTTTTTTTTGGACTTATTTTTTTTGGACTTATTTTTTTGGGGACTTTTTTTTTTGGACTTTTTTTGGACTTATTTTTTTTGGACATATTTTTTTTGGACTGATTTTTTTTTGGACTGATTTTTGTTGGACTTAAGTCAAAAAATAAGTCAAAAAAATTCAGTCCAAAAAAAATAAGTCCAAAAAATATACGTGCAAAAAAAATAAGTCCAAAAAAAAATAAGTCCAAAAAAAAAAGTCCAAAAAAAACTAAGTCCAAAAAAAATAAGTCCAAAAAATATAAGTGCAAAAAAAATAAGTCCAAAAAAAAATAAGTCCAAAAAAAAATTAGTCCAAAAAATTAAGTCCAAAAAAAAATAATTCCAAAAAAATTAAGTCCAAAAAAAATAAGTCCAAAAAATATAAGCCCCAAAAAAAATCAGTCCAAAAAAAATAAGTCCAAAAAAAATAAGTCCAGAAAAAATCAGTCCAAAAAAAATAAGTCCAAAAAAAATCAGTCCAAAAAAAAAATAAGTCCAAAAAAATATAAGTCCAAAAAAAATAAGTCCAAAAAATATAAGTGCAAAAAAAATAAGTCCAAAAAAATAAGTCCAAAAAAAAAATAAGTCCAAAAAAATATAAGTCCAAAAAAAATAAGTCCAAAAAATATAAGTGCAAAAAAAATAAGTCCAAAAAAAAAATAAGTCCAAAAAAAAAATAAGTCCAAAAAAATATAAGTCCAAAAAAAATAAGTCCAAAAAATATAAGTGCAAAAAAAATAAGTCCAAAAAAAAATAAGTCCAAAAATTATAAGTGCAAAAAAAATTAGTCCAAAAAATATAAGTGCAAAAAAAATAAGTCCAAAAAAAAATAAGTCCAAAAAATATAAGTGCAAAAAAAATAAGTCCAAAAAAAAATAAGTCCAAAAATTATAAGTGCAAAAAAAATTAGTCCAAAAAATTAAGTCCAAAAAAAAATAATTCCAAAAAAAATAAGTCCAAAAAATATAAGTGCAAAAAAAATAAGTCCAAAAAAAAATAAGTCCAAAAAATATAAGTGCAAAAAAAATTAGTCCAAAAAAAAATAAGTCCAAAAAATATAAGTGCAAAAAAAATTAGTCCAAAAAATTAAGTCCAAAAAAAAATAATTCCAAAAAAAATAAGTCCAAAAAAAATAAGTCCAAAAAATATAAGCCCCAAAAAAAATCAGTCCAAAAAAAATAAGTCCAAAAAATATAAGTGCAAAAAAAATAAGTCCAAAAAAAAATAAGTCCAAAAAAAAAAATAAGTCCAAAAAAAATAAGTCCAAAAAATATAAGCCCCAAAAAAAATCAGTCCAAAAAAAAATAAGTCCAAAAAAAAATAAGTCCAAAAAAATATAAGTCCAAAAAAAATAAGTCCAAAAAATATAAGTGTTTGCACTTATATTTTTTGGACTTATTTTTTTTGGACTTATATTTTTTTGGACTTATATTTTTTTTGGACTGATTTTTTTTGGACTTTTTTTTTTTGGACTTATTTTTTTTGCACTTATTTTTTTTTGGACTGATTTTTTTTGGGGCTTATATTTTTTGGACTTATTTTTTTTGGACTTATTTTTTTTTGGACTTAAATTTTTTGGACTTAATTTTTTTTTGGACTTAATTTTTTTGCACTTATATTTTTTGGACTTATTTTTTTTGGACTTATATTTTTTTGGACTTATTTTTTTTTTGGACTTATAAGTCCAAATATAAGTCCAAAATATAAGTCCAAAAAAAATAAGTCCAAAAAATATAAACGCAAACACTTATATTTTTTGGACTTATTTTTTTTGGACTTATATTTTTTTGGACTTATTTTTTTTTTGGACTTATTTTTTTTTTGGACTTATTTTTTTTGCACTTATATTTTTTGGACTTGAGTCCAAAAATAATAAGTCCAAAAAAAATGAGTCCAAAAAAATAAGTCCAAAAAAATGAGTCCAAAAAAAAGTCCAAAAAAAAATAAGTACAAAAAAAAGAGTCCAAAAAAAATGAGTCGAAAAAAAAATAAGTCAAAAAAAAAAAAGTCAAAAAAAGAGTCCAAAAAAAATAAGTACAAAAAAAATGAGTCCAAAAAAAATAAGTCGAAAAAAAAATAAGTCCAAAAAAAAATGAGTCCAAAAAAAATAATTCGAAAAAAAAATAAGTCGAAAAAAAAATAAGTCGAAAAAAAATAAGTCAAAAAAAAAATGAGTCCAAAAAAAATAAGTCGAAAAAAAAATAAGTCCAAAAAAAAATTAAGTCCAAAAAATTTAAGTCCAAAAAAAAATGAGTCCAAAAAAAAAAATTCGAAAAAAAAATAAGTCCAAAAAAAAATAAGTCCAAAAAATTTAAGTCCAAAAAAAAATGAGTCCAAAATAAATAATTCGAAAAAAAAAAAGTCCAAAAAAATTAAGTAAAAAAAAATAAGTCAAAAAAAAATAAGTCCAAAAAAAAATAAGTCGAAAAAAAAATAATTCCAAAAAAAATAAGTCCAAAAAAAAAAGAGTCCAAAAAAAATAAGTCCAAAAAAATTAAGTCCAAAAAAAATAAGTCCAAAAAAAATAAGTCCAAAAAAATGAGTCAAAAAAAACTTAAGTCCAAAAAAAATGAGTCCAAAAAAAATAAGTCCAAAAAAAAAATAAGTCCAAAAAAAATGAGTCCAAAAAAATAAGGCCAAAAAAAAATGAGTCCAAAAAAAATAAGTACGTCCAAAAAAAATGAGTCCAAAAAAAATAAGTCCAAAAAAAAATGAGGCCAAAAAAAATAAGTCGAAAAAAAAATAAGTCGAAAAAAAAAATGAGTCAAAAAAAAATAAGTCCAAAAAAAAATAATTCCAAAAAAAATAAGTCCAAAAAAAATGAGTCCAAAAAAATAAGTCCAAAAAAATGAGTCCAAAAAAAAGTCCAAAAAAAAATAAGTACAAAAAAAAAAGAGTCCAAAAAAAATGAGTCGAAAAAAAAATAAGTAAAAAAAAAAAAAGTCAAAAAAAGAGTCCAAAAAAAATAAGTACAAAAAAAATGAGTCCAAAAAAAATAAGTCGAAAAAAAAATAAGTCCAAAAAAAAATGAGTCCAAAAAAAATTCGAAAAAAAAATAAGTCGAAAAAAAAATAAGTCGAAAAAAAATAAGTCAAAAAAAAAATGAGTCCAAAAAAAATAAGTCGAAAAAAAAATAAGTCCAAAAAAAAATTAAGTCCAAAAAATTTAAGTCCAAAAAAAAATGAGTCCAAAAAAAAAAAATTCGAAAAAAAAATAAGTCCAAAAAAAAATAAGTCCAAAAAATTTAAGTCCAAAAAAAAATGAGTCCAAAATAAATAATTCGAAAAAAAAAAAAGTCCAAAAAAATTAAGTAAAAAAAAATAAGTCCAAAAAAAATAAGTCCAAAAAAAAATAAGTCGAAAAAAAAATAATTCCAAAAAAAATAAGTCCAAAAAAAAAAGAGTCCAAAAAAAATAAGTCCAAAAAAATTAAGTCCAAAAAAAATAAGTCCAAAAAAAATAAGTCCAAAAAAATGAGTCAAAAAAAACTTAAGTCCAAAAAAAAATGAGTCCAAAAAAAATAAGTCCAAAAAAAAAATAAGTCCAAAAAAAATGAGTCCAAAAAAATAAGGCCAAAAAAAAATGAGTCCAAAAAAAATAAGTACGTCCAAAAAAAATGAGTCCAAAAAAAATAAGTCCAAAAAAAAATGAGTCCAAAAAAAATAAGTCGAAAAAAAAATAAGTCGAAAAAAAAAAAGAGTCAAAAAAAAATAAGTCCAAAAAAAAATAATTCCAAAAAAAATAAGTCCAAAAAAAAATGAGTACAAAAAAAATAAGTCCAAAAAAATTAAGTCCAAAAAAAATAAGTCAAAAAAAATAAGTCCGAAAAAAATAAGTCCAAAAAAAAAAATAAGTCCAAAAAAAATAAGTCGAAAAAAAAATAAGTCAAAAAAAAAATAATTCCAAAAAAAAATGAGTCAAAAAAAATAAGTCCAAAAAAATTAAGTCCAAAAAAAAATAAGTCCAAAAAAATGAGTCCAAAAAAAATAAGTCGAAAAAAAAATAAGTCGAAAAAAAAATAATTCCAAAAAAAAATGAGTCAAAAAAAATAAGTCCAAAAAAATTAAGTCCAAAAAAAATAAGTCCAAAAAAAAATAAGTCAAAAAAAAAATGAGTCCAAAAAAAATAATTCGAAAAAAAAATAAGTCCAAAAAAAAATAAGTCCAAAAAAAAAATAAGTCCAAAAAAAATAAGTCAAAAAAAAATACATTGAAAAAAAAATAAGTCGAAAAAAAAATAAGTCCAAAAAAAGTCCAAAAAAAAGTCCAAAAAAAAATAAGTCCAAAAAAAAAAAGTCCAAAAAAAATAAGTCCAAAAAAATAAGTCAAAAAAAAAAAGTAAAAAAAAATAAGTCCAAAAACAATGTCCAAAAAAAAGTCCACAAAAAATAAGTCCAAAAAATATAAGTCCAAAAAAAAATAAGTCCAAAAAAATATAAGTCCAAAAAAAAATAAGTCCAAAAAATGTCCAAAAAAAATAAGTCCAAAAAAAAATAAGTCCCAAAAAAAGTCCAAAAAAAATAAGTCCAAAAAAAAAATAAGTCCAAAAAAAAATAAGTCCAAAAAAAATAAGCCAAAAAAAATACATTGAAAAAAAAATAAGTCGAAAAAAAAATGTCCAAAAAAAGTCCAAAAAAAAGTCCAAAAAAAATTAAGTCCAAAAAAATAAGTCCAAAAAAAATAAGTCCAAAAAAAAAAGTCCAAAAAAAATAAGTCCAAAAAAAAAAGTCAAAAAAAAAAAGTAAAAAAAAATAAGTCCAAAAACAATGTCCAAAAAAAAAGTCCACAAAAAATAAGTCCAAAAAAATATGTACAAAAAAAAAGTCCCCAAAAAAAATAAGTTAAAAAAAAATAAGTCCCAAAAAAATATGTCCCAAAAAAAATTATAAGTCCAAAAAAATATAAAAAATTTTTTTTCAATTTTAAATTTTCAATTTTTTTCAATTTCAATTTTTTTCAATTTTTTTCAATTTTTTTCAATTTTTTTCAATTTTTAATTTTTTTCAATTTTTTCAATTTTTTTTCAATTTTCAATTTTTTTCAATTTTTTTCAATTTTTTTCAATTTTTTTCAATTTTCAATTTTTTTTCAATTTTTTTCAATTTTTTTCAATTTTCAATTTTTTTCAATTTTTTTCAATTTTTTTCAATTTTTAATTTTTTTCAATTTTTTTCAATTTTTTTTCAATTTTCAATTTTTTTCAATTTTTTTCAATTTTTTTTCAATTTTCAATTTTATTCAATTTTTTTCAATTTTTTTCAATTTTCAATTTTTTTCAATTTTTTTCAATTTTTTTCAATTTTTTTCAATTTTTTTCAATTTTTTTCAATTTTCAATTTTTCTGACTTTTTTTCCTGACTTTTTTTCCTGACTTTTTTTCCTGACTGTCTTTAAAAAAAATTGTCCATTTAACATTTTTGAAGAAGAGTAATTGTAGTTGTAGTTGCAAAACTGCCAATTTTTCCCATCAGCCAGCACCGCACCCGGAACTCAAAACTTCAATGAACATTCATTTGGTCAACAACTAGGGTAGGAAATTCCAGTTCTTCCTATAATAAGGTGTCTCACTCACCTTTTACACCCGGTCCGAATAATCAGCTCGTCGGCAAGCCCTGTGAACAATCACGATCGTTTCAATTTGGCAGGGTTAGGATTACAATACCTGCCAAATCACAGATGATTCTGATATTACTTCGCTTGCAAGAAAAAATATCTTACTGTGTGGGGACTGTTGACATTGTAGAGCATGTTTGCACACAATGTGCTGAAACTGTGTTGAGTGTTTCACAAAACACTGACGATTCAAATCCCTGCGGGCAACCCGCTTGACAAACAGAAATGACCTAGTGTATGCCAGGACGTAACTAGATGACAGATTATGAATGATTAAATACAAAGAATGAG
>NC_142390.1:1650000-1657500 GCF_059441005.1 Hippichthys cyanospilos | reverse complement strand
CCCCTCGTCCAGCGAGGAGTTAGCAGCCTCACCGCCGTCACATCCTCTTGTTCTTTAAAACCCATGTCGAAGAAACGCAAAACTGTTTTTATTTCCGTAAAAGTTGTGCAAAATGTTGCTGTTATTTTGTGAATTTGGAAGGGGAGGAAAGATGATTCGTACATTGCATAGAACTTGCTATTCACTCGACAAGGGTTAGTCGCACACGATATATATGATACATTCAATGGTTAGTTGCATACAATCAAGGTTAGTACATTCCGCGGTGGGACTCGAACCCTGGACCTCAGGCACTTAAGTCGGCGGCGGAATGCCCTCGGCCGGCGAATGATGCATGCAGGATCAAAACCCGTTACAACCTCCTAAGATTCAAAGGGGGGTGCTGGACCTATGTGAATTTAATGCCTGCGCTTGGAACTCGAAGGTACAAATACGCGCTGACGAACAAGATTGTTGTCACCCTCCTGTGGCGCAGAGTGCTAAGGCTTGACACTCGGTGCGTGAAGGCTCAGGATCAAAACCCGCTACATCCTCCTAAGAATCAATGGGGTGCCAGACCTATGTGAATTCTGTGAATTCTATGCCTGCGCGTGGAACTCGAAGGTACAAATACGCGCTGACGAAGAAGATCGTCATCGCTCTGCTGTGGCGCAGAGCGCTAAGGCTTGACACTCGATGCTGTGAAGGCACAGGATCAAAACCGTTATGATCTCTTAAGATTCAAGGGGGTGCCGGATCTATGTGAATTTTATGCCTGCGCGTGGAACTCGAAGGTACAAATACGCGCTGACGAAGAAGGTAGTCATCGCTCCGCTGTGGCGCAGAGCGCTAAGGCTTGACACTCGATAGGTGAGGGCACAGGATCGAAACCCGTTACAACCCATGTGAATTTTATGCCTGCGCTTGGAACTCGAAGGTACAAATACACGCTGACGAAAGAGATTGTCATCGCTCCGCTGTGGCGCAGAGCGCTAAGGCTTGACACTCGATACGTGAGGGCACAGGATCGAAACCCGTTACAACCCATGTGAATTTTATGCCTGCGCTTGGAACTCGAAGGTACAAATACACGCTGACGAAAGAGACCATCGTCGCTCCGCTCTGGCGCAGAGCGCTAAGGCTTGACACTCGATGCGTGAAGGCTCAGGATCGAAACCCGCTTACGACCTCCTAAGATTCAAAGGGGTCGGTGGTAGTGGGCAGAGGCGTGAAGGCTCAGGATCGAAACCCGCTACAACCTCCTAAGATTCAAGGGGGCCCGGTGGTAGTGGGCAGGATCAAAACCCATTACAACCTCCTAAGATTCAAGGGGGTCGGTGGTAGTGGGCAGAGGCGTGAAGGCTCGGGATCGAAACCCGCTACAACCTCCTAAGATTCAAGGGGGGCCGGTGGTCGTGGGCAGGATCAAAACCCATTACAACCTCCTAAGATTCAAGGGGGTCGGTGGTAGTGGGCAGAGGCGTGAAGGCTCATGATCAAAACCCATTACGACCTCCTAAGATTCAAGGGGGTCGGTGGTAGTGGGCAGGATCAAAACCCACTACAACCTCCTAAGATTCAAGGAGGGCCGGTGGTAGTGGGCAGGATCAAAACCCACTACAACCTCCTAAGATTCAAGGAGGGCCGGTGGTAGTGGGCAGGATCAAAACCCACTACAACCTCCTAAGATTCAAGGAGGTACGGAAGGAGAGGAGGAGGAGGAGGAGGAGGATGGGGGGCCCTGGAGTGGGCCCCCCGAGAAAAGGTGGAGGATGGGGGGGGAGGCATTCGCTGGAGGCAGAAAGGGGGGGCAGGCATTGCATGTGCAATTGCTAGAGGTTTGCTTTTCAAAAGAGGTTTACCTGGCACTTGCAATGCCTACCTCCCGTTTTGCCTTCCTCTGTCAGATTCCTCCCCCCATCCTCCTCCTTTTCTCGGGGGCCCACTCCGGGGCCCCCTTCCTCTCCGGGGGCCCACTCCAGGGCCCCATCCTCCTCCTCCTCCTCTCCTTCCGTACCTCCTTGAATCTTAGGAGGTTGTAGTGGGTTTTGATCCTGCCCACTACCACCGGCCCTCCTTGAATCTTAGGAGGTTGTAATGGGTTTTGATCCTGCCCACTACCACCGACCCCCTTGAATCTTAGGAGGTCGTAATGGGTTTTGATCATGAGCCTTCACGCCTCTGCCCACTACCACCGACCCCCTTGAATCTTAGGAGGTTGTAATGGGTTTTGATCCTGCCCACTACCACCGGCCCCCCTTGAATCTTAGGAGGTTGTAGCGGGTTTCGATCCCGAGCCTTCACGCCTCTGCCCACTACCACCGACCCCCTTGAATCTTAGGAGGTTGTAATGGGTTTTGATCCTGCACACTACCACCGGCCCCCCTTGAATCTTAGGAGGTTGTAGCGGGTTTCGATCCTGAGCCTTGACGCCTCTGCCCACTACCACCGACCCCCTTGAATCTTAGGAGGCGGTAGGCGGGTTTCGATCCTGAGCCTTCACGCCTCTGCCCACTATCACCGACCTCCTTGAATCTTAGGAGGTTGTAGCGGGTTTCGATCCTGAGCCTTCACACATCGAGTGTCAAGCCTTAGCGCTCTGCGCCAGAGCGGAGCGACGACTGTCTCCTTCGTCAGCGTGTATTTGTACCTTCGAGTTCCAAGCGCAGGCATAAAATTCACACGGGTTGTAACGGGTTTTGATCCTGTGCCTTTACGCATTGAGTGTCAAGCCTTAGCGCTCTGCGCCACAGTGGTGCAACGACGTCTTTCGTCAGCGCGTATTTGTACCTTCGAGTTCGAAGCGCAGGCATAAAATTCACATAGGTCTGGCACCCCCTTGAATCTTAGGAGGTTGTAGCGGGTTTTGATCCTGAGCCTTCACGCCTCTGCCCACTACCCCCTTGAATCTTAGGAGGTTGTAATGGGTTTTGATCCTGCCCACTACCACCGGCCCTCCTTGAATCTTAGGAGGTTATAGCGGGTTTTGATCCTGAGCCTTGACGCCTCTGCCCACTACCACCGACCCCCTTGAATCTTAGGAGGTTGTGAGCGGGTTTCGATCCTGAGCCTTCACGCCTCTGCCCACTACCAGCGACCTCCTTGAATCTTAGGAGATTGTAGCGGGTTTCAATCCTGAGCCTTCACGCATCGAGTGTCAAGCCTTAGCGCTCTGCGCCAAAGCGGAGCGACGACGGTCTCCTTCGTCAGCGTGTATTTGTACCTTCGAGTTCCAAGCGCAGGCATAAAATTCACATGGGTTGTAACGGGTTTCGATCCTGTGCCTACACGCATCGAGTGTCAAGCCTTAGCGCCCTGCGCCAGAGGGGAGCGACGATGGTCTCCTTCGTCAGCGCGTATTTGTACCTTTGCATAGAATTCACAAAATTCACATAGATCCGGCACCCCCTTGAATCTTAAGAGATCGTAACGGTTTTGAAGGCACAGGATCGAAGCCCGTTACAACCCATGTGAATTTAATGCCTGCACTTGGAACTCGAAGGTACAAATACACGCTGACGAACCAGGCCGTCGTCGCTCCGCTGTGGCGCAGAGCGCT
The DNA here is from genome assembly GCF_059441005.1 of Hippichthys cyanospilos. Classification (NCBI taxonomy): domain Eukaryota; kingdom Metazoa; phylum Chordata; class Actinopteri; order Syngnathiformes; family Syngnathidae; genus Hippichthys; species Hippichthys cyanospilos. The sequence goes on along the minus strand of NC_142390.1, from coordinate 1,653,962 downwards.
AAGGCTTGACACTCTACGCGTGAAGGCTCAGGATCGAAACCCGCTACAACCTCCTAGGATTCAAGGGGGTCGGTGGTGGCGGGCAGAGGCGTGAAGGTTCAGGATCAAAACCCGCTACAACCTCCTAAGAATCAAGGGGGTGCCGGACCTATGTGAATTCTGTGAATTCTATGCCTGCGCTTGGAACTCGAAGGTACAAAGACGCGCTGATGAAGAAGTTTGCTGTCGCTCCTCTGTGGCGCAGCGCGCTGAGGCTTGACACTCGGTGCGTGAAGGCACAGGATCAGAACCGTTATGATCTCTTAAGATTCAAGGGGGTGCCGGATCTATGTGAATTTTATGCCTGCGCGTGGAACTCGAAGGTACAAATACGCGCTGACGAAGAAGATTGTCATCGCTCCGCTGTGGCGCAGAGCGCTAAGGCTTGACACTCGATTCTGTGAAGGCACAGGATCAAAACCGTTATGATCTCTTAAGATTCAAAGGGGTGCCGGATCTATGTGAATTTTATGCCTGCGCGTGGAACTCGAAGGTACAAATACGCACTGACGAAGAAGATTGTCATCGCCCCGCTGTGGCGCAGAGCGCTAAGGCTTGACACTCGATACGTGAGGGCACAGGGTCGAAACCCGTTACAACCCATGTGAATTTTATGCCTGCGCTTGGAACTCGAAGGTACAAATACACGCTGACGAAGGAGACCATCGTCGCTCCGCTCTGGCGCAGAGCGCTAAGGCTTGACACTCGATACGTGAAGGCTCAGGATCATAACCCGCTACAACCTCCTAAGATTCAAGGGGGTCGGTGGTAGTGGGCAGAGGCGTCAAGGCTCAGGATCAAAACCCGCTACAACCTCCTAAGATTCAAGGGGGCCCGGTGGTAGTGGGCAGGATCAAAACCCATTACAACCTCCTAAGATTCAAGGGGGTCGGTGGTAGTGGGCAGAGGCGTGAAGGCTCAGGATCGAAACCCGCTACAACCTCCTAAGATTCAAGGGGGGCCGGTGGTCGTGGGCAGGATCAAAACCCATTACAACCTCCTAAGATTCAAGGGGGTCGGTGGTAGTGGGCAGAGGCGTGAAGGCTCATGATCAAAACCCATTACGACCTCCTAAGATTCAAGGGGGTCGGTGGTAGTGGGCAGGATCAAAACCCATTACAACCTCCTAAGATTCAAGGAGGGCCGGTGGTAGTGGGCAGGATCAAAACCCACTACAACCTCCTAAGATTCAAGGAGGGCCGGTGGTAGTGGGCAGGATCAAAACCCACTACAACCTCCTAAGATTCAAGGAGGTACGGAAGGAGAGGAGGAGGAGGAGGAGGAGGATGGGGGGCCCTGGAGTGGGCCCCCCGAGAAAAGGTGGAGGATGGGGGGGGAGGCATTCGCTGGAGGCAGAAAGGGGGGGCAGGCATTGCATGTGCAATTGCTAGAGGTTTGCTTTTCAAAAGAGGTTTACCTGGCACTTGCAATGCCTACCTCCCGTTTTGCCTTCCTCTGTCAGATTCCTCCCCCCATCCTCCTCCTTTTCTCGGGGGCCCACTCCGGGGCCCCCTTCCTCTCCGGGGGCCCAATCCAGGGCCCCCTTGCTCTCAGGGGGCCCACTCCAGGGCCCCCCATCCTCCTCCTCCTCCTGTACCTCCTTGAATCTTAGGAGGTTGTAGTGGGTTTTGATCCTGCCCACTACCACCGGCCCTCCTTGAATCTTAGGAGGTTGTAATGGGTTTTGATCCTGCCCACTACCACCGACCCCCTTGAATCTTAGGAGGTCGTAATGGGTTTTGATCCTGAGCCTTCATGCCTCTGCCCACTACCACCGACCCCCTTGAATCTTAGGAGGTTGTAATGGGTTTTGATCCTGCCCACTACCACCGGCCCTCCTTGAATCTTAGGAGGTTGTAATGGGTTTTGATCCTGCCCACTACCACCGACCCCCTTGAATCTTAGGAGGTCGTAATGGGTTTTGATCTTGAGCCTTCATGCCTCTGCCCACTACCACCGACCCCCTTGAATCTTAGGAGGTTGTAATGGGTTTTGATCCTGCCCACTACCACCGGCCCCCCTTGAATCTTAGGAGGTTGTAGCGGGTTTCGATCCTGAGCCTTCACGCCTCTGCCCACTACCACCGAACCCCTTGAATCTTAGGAGGTCGTAAGCGGGTTTCGATCCTGAGCCTTCACGCATCGAGTGTCAAGCCTTAGCGCTCTGCGCCAGAGCGGAGCGACGATGGTCTCTTTCGTCAGCGTGTATTTGTACCTTCGAGTTCCAAGCGCAGGCATAAAATTCACATGGGTTGTAACGGGTTTCGATCCTGTGCCCTCACGTATCGAGTGTCAAGCCTTAGCGCTCTGCGCCACAGCGGAGCGATGACAATCTTCTTCGTCAGCGCGTATTTGTACCTTCGAGTTCCACGCGCAGGCATAAAATTCACATAGATCGGGTTTCGATCCCGAGCCTTCACGCCTCTGCCCACTACCACCGACCCCCTTGAATCTCAGGAGGTTGTAGCGGGTTTCGATCCTGAGCCTTCACGCATCGAGTGTCAAGCCTTAGCGCTCTGCGCCAGAGCGGAGTAACAATGGTCTCCTTCGTCAGCGTGTATTTGTACCTTTGAGTTCCAAGCGCAGGCATAAAATTCACATGGGTTGTAACGGGTTTCGATCCTGTGCCCTCACGTATCGAGTGTCAAGCCTTAGCGCTCTGCGCCACAGCGGAGCGATGACAATCTTCTTCGTCAGCGCGTATTTGTACCTTCAAGTTCCACGCGCAGGCATAAAATTCACATAGATCCGGCACCCCCTTGAATCTTAAGAGATCATAACGGTTTTGATCCTGTGCCTTCACAGCATCGAGTGTCAAGCCTTAGCGCTCTGCGCCACAGCAGAGCGATGACGATCTTCTTCGTCAGCGCGTATTTGTACCTTCGAGTTCCACGCGCAGGCATAGAATTCACAGAATTCACATAGGTCTGGCACAGCATTGATTCTTAGGAGGTTGTAGCGGGTTTTGATCCTGAGCCTTCACGCACCGAGTGTCAAGCCTTAGCGCTCTGCGCCACAGCAGAGCGATGACGATCTTCTTCGTCAGCGCGTATTTGTACCTTCGAGTTCCACGCGCAGGCATAGAATTCACAGAATTCACATAGGTCTGGCACCCCCTTGAATCTTAGGAGGTTGTAGCGGGTTTTGATCCTGAGCCTTGACGCCTCTGCCCACTACCACCGACCCCCTTGAATCTTAGGAGGTTGTAGCGGGTTTCGATCCTGAGCCTTCACGCATCGAGTGTCAAGCCTTAGCGCTCTGCGCCAGAGCGGAGCGACGACAGTCTCCTTCGTCAGCGTGTATTTGTACCTTCGAGTTCCAAGCGCAGGCATAAAAGTCACATGGGTTGTAACGGTTTTCGATCCTGTGCCCTCACGTATCGAGTGTCAAGCCTTAGCGCTCTGCGCCACAGCGGAGCGATGACAATCTTCTTCGTCAGCGCGTATTTGTACCTTCGAGTTCCACGCGCAGGCATAAAATTCACATAGATCCGGCACCCCCTTGAATCTTAAGAGATCATAACGGTTTTGATCCGGAGCCTTCACAGCATCGAGTGTCAAGCCTTAGCGCTCTGCGCCACAGAGGAGCGACAGCAAACTTCTTCATCAGCGCGTCTTTGTACCTTCGAGTTCCAAGCGCAGGCATAGAATTCACAGAATTCACATAGGTCTGGCACCCCCTTGATTCTTAGGAGGTTGTAGCGGGTTTTGATCCTGAGCCTTCACGCACCGAGTGTCAAGCCTTAGCACTCTGCGCCACAGGAGAGTGACGACAATCTTGTTCGTCAGCGCGTATTTGTACCTTCGAGTTCCAAGCGCAGGCATTAAATTCACATAGGTCCAGCACCCCCCTTTGAATCTTAGGAGGTTGTAACGGGTTTTGATCCTGCATGCATCATTTGCCGGCCGAGGGGATTCCGCCGCC
>NC_142389.1:15025000-15097500 GCF_059441005.1 Hippichthys cyanospilos | reverse complement strand
TGCACAGTCTTTCAGCACCCTGCCAGGGATGTTGTCTGGACTTGCTGCTTTCTGGGTGTTGAGTGTCCTCCTCACGCTGGCAGCAGATGGGCACAGAGGCTGGTCGTGCGAAGGTGGTGGTGTTTTCTGTGGGTGGGTGGTGTTCTGTTCCTCAAAGCGTGCAAAGAAACTGTTTGGGTTGTTGAGCAGAGTGATGTCACTCTCACAGCTTTGTGGTGCAGGTTTGTAGTCTGTGAATGCCCTGCCATAGGCTGTGTGCGTTCTTGCTGTCTTTGAAGTGAGAAGTTATCTTGTTTGTGTCTTCTTGTTTGGCTATCGTGATGCCACGGGACAGGTTGGCTCTCGCTGTTCTCAGGGCTGATTTATCCCTTTGAGCTTTGAAGGCCTTGTCTCTGGCCCTCAAAAGCCTGTGGACGTCTCCTGTTAGCCATGGCTTCTGGTTGGCCCGTGTGGTGATCCTCTTGATGTGGGTCACATCGTCCATGCATTTGGTGATGTAGGAGGTCACTGTGTCTGTGTACTCCTCAATATCTGTGATGCCGTTGTAGGTGGCTGCTTCCTTAAAAATGTCCCAGTCTGTTGAATCAAAGCAGGTCGCCTCCTGTGGCCCCACCCTTACTTCTTTCAGTGCAGGTTTGATGACTTTCACTCTTGGTCTGTATGAAGGCATTAGCATAATAGTGAGGTGGTCAAAGGCACCAATGTGGGGGAGGGGGATGGCTTTGTACGCTCCTTTGTGCTGAGTGTAAACACAGTCCAAAATGTTATGTCCTCTTGTTGCAAAGTGAATTTGTTGATGAAACATCGGGAGAACAGTTTTGAGATCAGCATGGTTGAAATCCCCAGCGAGGATGATGAAGCCGTCTGGTTGTGCTGTTTGTTGTTCACTGATAGCCTGGTACAGTTCGTTCAGCGCCGCACTTCTTTTGCTGTTGTTAGTTAGGGGGATGTAGGTAGCGACCAGCAGGATTGAACTTATCTCCCTTGGCAAGTAGAAGGGGCGACACTTCACGATCATGAATTCCGCCAGAGGTGAGCTGTGTTTGTATACTACAGTGGCATCCCGACACCACACTTCGCGGATGTAAACACACACGCCGCCACCATGCGATTTCCCCCCCTCTCCGAGAGCCCTGATACTTAAAAATAATAATAATAAACTAGAATAAATAAAGTAAATAAGAATGAAAACAAATTCACGCAAGACATTGCAAAAACTTGGCACACAGGGCAATGCAGCTAACTTACTTGCTGAGTGCCAACCAATGAAAAAAAAATAATTCTACTTAGATTGCACATACTGCACTATAACAACAGTCCTGTAACACTACCTACAACAGTTTTGAAGTTTTTTGCAAGAAAAAAACGGTACAAAAGGAGCAGAACCACTCGAAGTATGGACTTAAAGTCAAAATGTAATTTTTCGTCATTTCAAACCCAATTTATTCCAATAGTTGCGGATTTTACAAAATGGGGTCTCAATTTGACAGTTAGCAGGGTATATATTAGGAATCAGATGAAAAACCCAATGCCATTTCACTCTGGTGCTGATGGGAGGCTGCTCAAAGTACCAGAATCACTCGAAGCGAGTATGGACTTAGCAGTCAAAATGTCATGGTGGCCAGTTTGCGATCACCCAGAGCTACCCACATGGCCAGCTCAGATTTCAATACATAAACAGAGGCAAGCAAGAGCACTCACCTGGCTTGTAGAATGGCAGAGGCGGAACTAGAATAACTGGTACTTTGTCAGAGAAATCTATGAAAGAGACTAAGACAAGCCCAGCTGCTAAGCACCAACATAATAACTCAGACCAACCAAGACTGACTTTTCTTTGCTGGCAAAGGGAGGGCTAGGCTTTCTCATGTTCGCCAAAACCATCAAAAAGCCCAGCCGTCCACGCCTGCTTTTTATTCATTCAGGAAAGCATTGCACATTACAAGACATAACAAAAAGCGCCAGCTGGGCGCTGCCAACAGCTGAACCAAGTTTGCAGTTCACACTTTCCTGCGTCTACAGCTTTATCTAAGGACTGATGAACTTGGACTGCATAGATGGATAGATTGATGGATAGCAATGCATACGATTCTAGTCAAGAAATATACACATAATGATAACTTAATATATGATTTCCTTCACATACGTGCAGCATTTATTTCCTTTTTTAACAGCTGTTAAAATGTAGTTACTGTGCCAAGATATCGATAGTGAAGCATTGAGAACACAGTACTGTATTTAGCACAGTATCGGCCACTTGATTGTGACGTTGAAACTTTTTTTTTTTCTGTCAGACGAGTATCGCCGCAAATCGAGGGACACACAACGTAAAAACAAGAAAGGCGCTATAGGAGAAAACATTGACTGGTACATCCCAGAAAAGTGACAGTTAGCAGTGGTGTTTTCCTTTCCGGATCAGCTGTTAAGTGCACAAGAAGCCTACTCCCACCCCTCGTGCAAATATTTGAACAAGTTAAATGCTGGCAGTTAACACCCAGCAACCAAAAGCTTACAGAATGAGCGTAGCAACGCGATTTTTCGTGTTTGGTGTGAATGTAGCATTGTCTTGGTTTATGCTTGATGCGTGAATGCTTCGTGCGGAAAGAAGACACGCGGAATCTCGCTGGAACGGATTTTGTGGCACATTATACTCAGTGCTCAGTATTCTCCCATACTGGTGGCAGTAAATATAGTCTACAGTTTACAAACAAGACTACTCTATAACAGAGGTGGAGAATGTTAGTAAATTCAAACAATCGAAAATCGAAAAGGATCACTGAAAGTGCTTGATTTGACATACAGTGGGCCCCCGTGTTACGGATTTAATCCGTTCAGCGGCTACGCTCGTAACTCGAACTGCTCGTATGACGGGCAATCCAAACCTATGTTAATTCGTGAACGCGTGCAACGCGTGCAAAAACCTTAGGTAAAAACATCACGACTTTATACACATATTAAAAATGAGTAACATAACCTACTGTACAGTTAAATTAAATAACTAAAATATACAAAGGAAAAATGACATTTACCTTTGGGGCGACGTGACTTGAGCTGGGTGGAGGCGGAGGAGAGCAGAGACCAACCTGCAGAATTTATTGATTTATTTTCTTAAACGGGAACTTTTCTCAAAACTAGAACATATCACCGGCGATTTCCTTCTCTTTAATCCATAATAGAAGAAGCCTCTCAATTTTCTTGTCGATCGAGGTCCGTCCCCCGGCAAGGAAAGTCTTGCCCTTAGAAGATTGCCGAGCGGTTCCGTCCATACTCACGAGCAAGGTTAACTATGCATGCGCCTCCTTCGTATTTTTTTATTATCTCCTGCTTGGTTTCTATTGTCATCATCCTCTTACTTCTTCCTTTACCGCCACTTACAATTTGAGAAGCCATGTCTAACAGATAAAATTTGCAAAGTCTTCACAACATTCCTTCCTTCCGTTTTTTGACTCATTTTCTCTCCTTCCTTCCGTCCCGACCAGCTGTGCCATCAAGCTAGATAAAGGCGTTCGGCCAATAGCATATCGGCATTTCTGTGATTGACGTGACGCCGGCCAATAGCATCTCCGTGAGTGAGACCGTGACTGACACCGTGACTGAAACAGTGACTGTGACATTGTAAGAGCAATAGCATATCAGCGTTACCGTGTCATGCATGAGCAGATGCTTTCGTAAATGTATCAAAGCGAGGTCAAGTGTATGTACACATTGACTGGCAACGCGTGGCGAATTCATAGTTAAAACCATCACGAATTTACACACATATTTAAAATTAGTACCATAATCTACTGTACAGTTAATATGACAAGCATGGATAAACATAGGATAAATGACATTTTCCTCTGAGGCGACGTGACTTGAGCTGAGTGGAGACGGAGGTGAGCAGAGACAAACCCGCAGAATTTATTTATTCATTTTCTTAAACAAGAACTTTTCTCAAATTAAAACATATCACCGGCGATTTCCTTCTCTTTAATTCATAATAGAAGAAGCCTCTCCATTTTGTTGTCGAGCGAGGTCCGTCCCCCGGCAAGGAAAGTCTTGCCCTTAGAAGATTGCCGAGCGGTTCCGTCTATACTCACGAGCAAGGTTAACTATGCACGCGCCTCCTTCGTATTTTTTTATTATCTCCTGCTTGGTTTCTATTGTCATCATCCTCTTACTTCTTCCTTTACCGCCACTTACAATTTTAGAAGCCATGTCTAACAGGTAAAGTTTGCAAAGTCTTCACAACATTCCTTCCTTCTGTTTTTGACTGATTTTCTCTCCTTCCTTCCGTCCCGACCAGCTGTGCCATCAAGCTAGATAAAGGCGTTCGGCCAATAGCATATCGGCATTTCTGTGATTGACGTGACATAACTAATATTACTTAGTTTGTTGAGAATTTGTTCTCAGGACTGGTTATCTGCGCCAATACTCCAGTAAAAGAGTACGCAAGTCATCACGTTGAACTTCACATTTATTTTGGCTCATGTATGGTGTATTAAGTAGTATCTGTTGAATAATAAATCAACAACAATGTTAAAGTCAGTCAACTAACATATAAACACTTGCCGAACTTTAATCTGTGAATTTACTGAATTTTTAGCCGACATTAGTGGGTTAGCAACAACTAACAACTACTAACTATAAAGTGCAACCTCTACACAAACGAACACATAAACAGAATAAACACTCATCGCTTACTAAACATAGGCAGTAGCGTGCGTTATCAACATAAATGATAATAAACTTTAAATATGAGGTTATGTTGTCATTCACTACATCACTGTAATGAGCAGAATGACACACAGAGAACGTAAAACAGGAAACGGAAATGCAACGCGACCCGACAAATTAAAAGCATGCATTTCAAAATAAGATAACAAACGTCACAAACACTAACGCTTGAAGAATTCTTAACATAATTATTAACAAATATTCCTTAGTTATTTGATGAATACAACAGTACTGTATAATGTACTTTTTTGCTTTTTTAATTTTTTTTCCATTTTTGCACATTTTTTAATTATTTTTTAATTTGAAATATTTTTAATTTTTCCTGGAAAAACCCGCGAAGTACTGAGAACGCAATATCTGAGACAGCGAAGAGCTCATTCAAATCATATCTGAATAAATATATGTTTATTCAATGTTAATTCAAATCATATTTTAATCACTATTTTAAAGGCTAAATAACACAAACATATTTTAAGACTTAGTTCAAATGTTGCTTTTCGTGCTAGACACTGAGGCAAATTGTGTACAGTATGCATTTCAGTTCATGAAACCGATTCTAAAACACAGAGCAAACATTGACATCCCAGGCATTCCAGTTGGGTGTCTTCATTGAGGAGAAAGTGTTTCTCAGTGCAATAAACGAAGAAACTTTTGTCTTTTAATGTTGGCTACTGCATACTGATGCTCTAGCACTCATCCAGGTATTCCTAGGTATGTGTACGTATGCTTGTTGCCTATTTAAGACCCATGTTTCCAAATATATGGCACAATAAACATTTCTCAGAAATTTGGAAGATTTATTTGGGTGAGGTAATAATCTTTAGACAACAATGACAGTTGACAGGTGGTGACACAAAATTGTTCAATTGTGCAACACTGGAAATTAATTTACATTTCCATTGGTCGTAGTCCATTGTTTTTCAAATATTTTCATCATTCAGCGGTCCGTCAGCAAAAAGGCAGTCCTTCAGACAGTAAGTACCAAAGAACAGCCCTCCTCTACAATTATAAAACACCACTTGAAGCTGTCGCAAACCAAGGACTTCCCTGTTCATTAATAAAATCACAGCAGCGTTTTGTCTGTTAGACTTTTGGTTGACTTGTTAAATTCTTTGCAGGTAAAGGCCAAGGAAGAAAAAAAATGGCATCCGGCTCCGAGGATGATGATTATAGTCCAGTGAAGAAAATGGCAAAATTGGTAGGCAGAGTGAGTATCTTTATTATTGATAAAAAAAATGTTTATTAGATTATCTTTATTAGTAATGAGGAAATTACTATAGTATTAGTTAAATAAAGAAAGTACTTTTTAATCACTATTATGAATATAAAATTAATGTATTCATAATTCCCCTTCCGTACACAGAGAGGCAAATGTGCTACAGTCAATGAAAGCCAGTGAGGGAAGAAAATGTTTCTTAATAAAATAAAAAATATATCATTAGCACATAATCAGTTGCATCATTTGTAAATACAGTCTGTAATAATTTTTACATAAACATACCATTTTCTTTGTAGACCTGGAAACACCTCATCACATTGCAAAACGCGTACATGTTTTGAAGACTTTTCTTGGCAAATGTATCTGCAGTCCACCAGAAAGGGTAGATAGAGTAGGACATGTGAGATTTGATAGCGTATTGTGTAAGTCTCTGTCACAGGTGTTCCCAGGGCAGAAACATATTTACAGCGTGTCCTGGGTTGTACTCAGGGCCACCTCCTGGTGGGACATGCTTGGAACACCTCACGAGGGATGTGTCCAAGAGATATCCTAACCAGATACGCCAGCCCCCTCAGCTGGCTTTTCTCAACGTGGAGGAGCAGCAGCTGGAGCCCCTCCTGCACAACTGAAATTCTCTAAGGGAAAGCTTGGACACATGCAGATGACACACTGCAGATGATTTCGGCCAGTTGTATTTGAGATCATGTTCTTTTGGTCACGACTCACACTTCATTCCGTAGGTGAGGGTAGTAATGTAGAGGACAGGTCAATAGAGAGCTTCGCCTTTTGGCACAGCTCTTTCTTCATCACAGACTGATAGAGACTGCATCATAGCAGATGCTGCACCTATCTACTTGTCAATACCCTGCCACATCTTGCACTCACTAATCACCAAAACCCCAAAATACAACTCCTTCACTAGGGGCAGGATCTCATCCCTGACTAGTGTAAGGAACTCCACCTTTTTGCAACTTAAGATTATGTTCTCTAACTGTTTAACACTCAGCAATGAACCGATCCAGTGAGAGTTGGAGAATACAGCTTGAAGAAGCCAGTACATCATCGGCAAAAAGCAGAAGATGCAATGGCTAGATGACAAAATCAGACCCCCTCACCCTTCGAATTCTGTTCACAAAGGTAATGAACAGAATCTGTGACAAAAGGCAGCCATCTCACTGGAAATGAATGCAACTTACTGCCGGCAATACAGACCTAACACTGACATCATGGTTCAGGGGAATCGAGCAGCTCATATCAGGGGATTTGATACCCTTTACTCACAAAACCCCCCACAGAACTGCCCGTTGAACTTGGTTGAAGACCTCTAAGACTACAAAATATGTATGCTGGTTGGGCAAACTCTCATACACCCTTGTGGGTGTAGAGTTTGTCCACTGTCTATATATGGGATGAAAAACACGCTGCTCCTACTAAATCCCAGTCAGGTTTGATTTCCTCGCAGACTCTCCTCTCCAGTGCCCCTGAATATATCTTATTAGGAAGTAGGGTTGGGCACTGAGAATTGGAAATTGAGTGGGACCGGGTCATCATTCATTCTGTCGGAATCACTCAGATGTTAAATAGCTAATGTTAAATTTTGTTTCCTAGTTAGCCGTGTGAAGGAAGTACGGTCAAAGGAAGACCTTGTGCACACATCACATATGCCCCTCTTAGCAGTAACCCCTCTGCACAGCAGTTATACCTCGCTTGCCGGTTCTCTGGTGCCAGAAATGCACTTGTTGGAGAATGGAATCGAGAAGCACTTAGCAAGGCATAGCTCTGCTGTGCTTTCGACTTTAGGTGGATGCATGGGTTTTGTTTCTTATTCCATGAGCTGTACTGAACAATCACCATGTTTCAGGCTGCTCATGGGTCGTGGATTGCTCAGTAAAACTAATGTGCGCGTTCATCTGAAGCCTGGCAGAGAAGTAGTCGTCTCAAGCGGGCGTGTAAGTTGCGTGTAAGTCACTTTTATGGGATATTTTCAGCAGCTTTTCGTGAAACAAGTCCTTCACTAATATGGGTACTTAGAAAAGTTAATGAGGTTTTTTCTTCTCAGTATCTATTTTCTGCACCAACTCGTTATGTTCCAAATTGAGGTCAGCAAGCCCCATCTCCACTATACAGGCCACTATACTGTACATAGCTTGAAAGTATTTCTTATCAGTGATGTCCACCTGCTGTGGGTTCAAGGTTTGCTCCCACGACAGGCACCAGCCATATTATAGCCACAACACTCCGATCAGCCACCTACACAATATAGGTGCAAAACATGGTCCACTCTGGCTCAATCTCCCCCAACTCCTCCTGGGACGTGGGAGAAATTCTGCTTACTCCATCTGAGGACTCTACCAACTCACAAAATGTTTGGTTCTGTAAAATCCTGCATCCTCCACCACAATCAGGCAACGGCACCGTCCCTCTCTTATTTCAGCAGCAAATCTAATGATGTGACCAAAAAAGTCTATCATCAAACTGCCATCTTGAGTGTCTTGGTACCAAGTGCACGTATCGACACCCTTATGTTTGAACATGGTGATCGTTCTGGACAATTCGTGATAAGCACAGAAGTCCAGTAATGGAACACCGGTTCAGAACCGGGAAGGTCGTTACAATCACGCCCCTCCAGATCTCACTGGCATTGCCTCTGTGAGCATTGAAGACCCTCCCAGCAGAACAAAGGAGTCCCAGGAAGGATTGCTCTCCATTACACTCTAAGGATTCTAAAAGGGTGTGTACTGTGAGCTGCTGTTTGGTGCATAGACACAAAAAAGTCAGAACTCGTCATCCTAACCCAGTGTTTCTCAACTACATTTTGCCAGGCCTCCCCTAGAAAAGAAAAGCCCCCCCTCCTCCCCGTCGATGCACTGAATATAAATAAGATTATTGATGAAAAATTTTTAAGTATCCCTACACATGTATCCTTTTTAACATGAACAAAAGAAAAACGCAATGTAAATCAACTTTCAACAACTGTTAATTATTTTTATCGCGTTTATACGGGTTATAGCTCTAACACGAAAAAAAAGAAGCAAGTGCACCAAAGTGTCTGAAACTAAAAGAAAATTATGAAAATTATATCTTTATTGCAGTTACATTCCACATGACAAAAACAAAGCCTTTTTCCTGGGATCATCCGCGCCCCCCGTGGCATCACCTCGCGCCCCCCCAGGGGGGCCCGACCCACTATTTGAGAAGCACTGCCCTAACCAAAGCTTCTCGTCCATCAGGGTGAACCCAATATACAGGCGGTAAGCCAAAAAGTATGCCCACATCTGCTCTGCGCCTCTCACCTGAGTGGAAGAGATTTTAACCTCTCCTTAGAGCTCTGGTACCAGATCCCTAGCCATGCACGGAGACAAGTCTATGTCTAGTTGGTAGTTGTCTGGTTTGCATACCAGATCTGGTTCTTCCCTGTCAAATAGGTGACCTTCATGTCACTGGAGCTTCTGATGCTAGTGTGCCATTGCTTTGCCCATATTTAACTGTTCACCAAAGTCAAGTGTTATCATTGATTTGGTCTCATCTTTTTGGCTGTTTGCGGACTATGTCTTGGTTTAGGCATGATAATAAAACCACAAAAGTCTTATTATTGCCAAATTGCTAAATGTAAGTTTTCACAGTAATAAAAGGAGCAGTAATTTCTGTGTTTTTTTCTGTGATTGACAACAGAGGTCTGATAATCCTCCATCCAATGACAAGAATGACAGCAGCAGTCAGGGTGCCATGAACGCTCCCTTCCGGCCAGGCCGTGCAAAGAAGGAGGTCAAGTACTTTGCAGAGTCTGACAACGATCATGACGACATGTTCGACTAAATCCACCTTTGACAATGTTCACTCCCCTTATGTGGGACTCTTTTAATTAGATTTGTATCTGTTATTTTTAAATTTTCTTTTGTTATTGGTATTGGTTTAATCTTTTTAATGTGTAGTTTGTATGTTTACAATTTATTTTTAGTGTTAATTGAAATGTTCTGTATTTGTCTAAGGCAGCTTTTAGAAATTAAGAAAAGCTATTAATGGGAAAAGGAAAATGTAACTTTTTGAAAAGTTGAGAGTAAAGAATGAAATGTGTCACCTTTGCTAATTTTGGATTATTCAAGACTGGACAGTGTTGTACTGCATATGGAGCACTATTAACACACTCATAACAGGTGTCCACATAAATGTACCTCAAACATTGTATTACTTCTGCAAGCTTATTAGAAGGAAGTAGCTTGGTGTTTTTTTTGTCTTTACTGTAACAGTCTTTACTGTAACAAAACATTATGAACATTGACCATTTCAACTCCAACAAAAAATTGGCTAATAAAACTTAATAACACATGTTTCAACCTGTTTGAATGAATGGCAGCCTGACAAAAAACAGAGGTGGACATTCTGTGGGACTGACGTCCTGTCTGTTGGTCTGTCACACGTATTGTTGACGAATGACAAAAAAAAAGACAAAAGTGTAAATATCAATGGCCTGAAAATAGGTTTTAAGATAAATAAATATCACAATATCATACCTTGTACATTTGCAACTTGTAACATTTGCAAATTGTAACTTTTTTTCCAGCTGTGGAACGCCCAGCGTGGCAAATTCCGTCTGTCTCCCCCTGTCTGTCATATTTGTTGTATGTTGTTGGACAGTTAGAGCTCGTTAAGTCAAAATTTCATACACTAGAACAGGGATCATCAACGTGGTACCCGTGGGCACCAGGTAGCCCCCAAGGATCACATGAGTAGCCCGCAGGCCTGTTCTGCAAGTACCGTAATTGTCCAAATATAGGACGCATCTGTGAATGGGACGCACCTATACACAGGTCAAATTCTGGTATTTTCTATGTTACCGTGCATAGGACACACAACTGTTTGCCGACAATGTAAAAACTATGGCAAAACAGAATATACAGTGGAATGAAAAAGTATCTGAACCCTTTGGAATTTTTTAATTTCTGCTTAAAATCACTATCAAATGTGATCTGATCTTTGTCAAAATCACACAGATGAAACAACAGTGTCTGCTTGAACTAAAACCACCCAAACATTTATAGGTTTTCATCTTTAATGAAGATAGCATGCAAACAATGACAGAAAGGGGAGGAATAAGTAACTGAACATTCACATTTAATATTTTGTGGCCCCCCCTTTGGCAGCAATAACTTCAACCAGATACTTCCTGTAGCTGCAGATCAGTCTGGCACATTAATCAGGACTAATATTTGCCCATTCTTACAAAACCTTTGTAGAAAACGTTTTTTTTTACAAAACTGCTGTAGTTCAGTCAGATTCCTGGGATGTCTAGCATGAATCGCTGACTTGAGGTCATGCCACAGCATTTCAATAGGGATCAAGTCTGGACTTTGACTTGGCCACTCCAGAAACTGTATTTTGTTCTTCTGAAACCATTCTGAAGTTGATTTACTTGTGTGTTTTAGATCATTGTCTTGTTGCAGCATCCATCTTCATTTTAGCTTCAACTGTGACAGACGGCCTCAGGTTTTCCTGCAAAACATCCTGATAAATTTTTGAATTCATTTTTCCAGTAATGATTGCAAGTTGTCCAGAGAGAAGCAATAGTGCCAAACTCTCTGCATGCCAAACTCTCTGCATCCATAGACTTCTCAGACTGTCAATTGATGAACATCCAGACTTTTAGAGATGGTTTTGTATCCTTTGCCAGCTTTATACAAACCTACAATTCTTGATCGCAGGTCTTCAGACAGCTCCTTTGAGTGAACCATGATGCACATCAGACAATGCTTCTCATCAAGACAATTTTTCCAGGTGTGTGTTTTATAGTTGGCAGGGCAGCTCTAAGCCACTCATCAGTGATTGGGCACACACCTGACTTAAATTGCTTGGTAAAAATTGGTTTTAATTGCTCTTTAAGTATGCTTAGGCAGAGGGTTCAGTTACTTATTCATCCCCCTTCTGTCATTGTTGCATGCTTTCCTCATTAAAAGATGATAACCTATAAATGTTTGGGTGGTTTTAGTTAAAGCAGACACTGTTGTTTCATCTGTGTGATTTTAAGAAAGATCAAATCACATTTGATAGTGATTGCATTCACAAATGTGAGAAATTCCAAAAGGGGGGACTCATCTGTGCATCAAAACTCGGCTTATGTGGCTGACAGATCAAACTTATTCGAATGGTGTCGAATTAAATATAAAAAAAAATCGTACTTTTAAGATACCATTTATAGGACGCACAGATAAGATAAAAAAGTGTGACTTATATTTGGGGAATTACGGTACTTTACGCCCGCAGGCCTATTTTACAAATATCTCACATTGTAATTTGAGGGAAAAAAAGCACCATTTAGAGCATAGGTGTCGAACTCCATTCCTCGAGGGCCGGCATCCTGCATGTTTTCCGGTTTTCTTCCCCCAACACACCTGATTCAAATGATTAGCTCATTAGCAAGCTCTGCAGGAGCTTCAAAATGATCCCAATCATTTGAATCAGGTGTTTTTGAGGGAAAAGGTTCGAAAACATGTAGGGTATCGGCCCTCGAGGCCCGGAGTTCAACACCTGTGATTTAGAGTGTGATTTATTTTCATGATTTGGATAATATGTATTTTTGTATTAAATTGGGGATTTTTTTTATATATATATTCATGGTGCATCTCTATGAAAGAAAAATAACTGTGTGCTGGTGTTTTTCTTTGTATCATGCAAAGGAATGAACGTTTTATGTCCTGGCATAGTGGGATGTTGCGGACCCAAATGCAGGAAGACCGGAGCCAAAGTGCACTAAAAAAAATTGTAATTTAATATGAAAAAGACCGAAAACCAAGGTTGAACACGAATATATATTAACAAGTAAATAAAGTAACAAAGAAAAATAAACTTACAACTGAAAACTAGACCTGAAGTCCAGGAAAACAAAGGAACAGAACTCACAAGGTCGAGGAACCAACAAAACTACATCAACATTGACACTTGATCAGCAACAGTTAGACAGACAATGACCCAACAAGAACTGAAAAGGAACTGGAAACTACTTATACTCACATCAAATGAGACAAGACGGAATACGTGGACAAACAATTGGAAGAGGGAGCTGACACAAGGGAAGCAGATTAATGCACACAGGTGGACACAATCACACTGACAAGGACAGGCATGAGGGGAAAAAAATATGAACTTCAACACAAATGACATGAACAGAAAAGAACAGAAAATAAGATAAGATAACAACCAAAACACAATAAACCACCACCATTAGATGACAGGACTGAGGCCTGGGCCTAATCCTTGTAGCTAGTCTTTTGTTGTTTACATAGTTTGAATTATTTCATGGATGGCTCGGTGGAGTAGGTGGAGTAGTGGTTAGCACGTCATCCGCACAGTTCAGGGACCCAAGTTTAACCCTTTCACCACCAATGTTTTTTTTTTTTTTAAACTAAAACTCATGGCTATATTACTTGTTTGTATGTCTAGGGTCCTTGGAAAATTAGTTACAAAATTCCCACTTCCATAGATTAGGTTACAGGCCCTGGGGTTTTTCTTGTCCCATTAGTATTTTATAATGAGAATATAAACATGCCAGAGAAGTGAAAATAATCACCAAATGCCTAAAATACATAGTGATGGAATAATTGTATATTGTGGCCAGGCGAAGAAACCACACGTTGCTGTGCTAGTGGAGATCTTTACTCTTCGCATGCCATCACAAAAAACTGATCAACAAAGTCCAAAACAGCAAAGACAAAGCCAACAGGTTCAAAGCATCAAAGGATCATAGAGACATGCCTACTGGGTGAGAGACATGGTCCTAGTGTCCGCCACACAGCTCCCCCCCGAACACCCAGAAAGGCATAACGGAAAACCCCACAGGGTATTCACCAGTCTGGCACCCTGAGACTCAGTCCGGTCCTGGGCGGTGTATGTGACACCAGGGCCCCAGGTGCGACAGGAGTAAGGGTGAGACGCTCAGCGTGAAAACCATGAGGTAGCGTTGGCAAAGGGATGTTCTGAAGTTCCGCAGGAGCCGGAGTGGCAGTGCTGACCCGCATGCTGGCAGGCACAGTGGCCTCCGAGGGACGGCCGGTCACGGCTGCGTCCCAGACTGTGCCTGGGCATGAACCTGCTGCGGCACCAACACCAACTGACCCGCTCCGATGTATACTCGGACCATACCTGCGGGCATGGTGAATCGGAGGGGCGGCTGAATGATGGTGGCTGGAGGTCTACTGCTGAGGCCGGACGGACATCGGTAGTAGATGAGGCCGCCCGGCTGGAAGATCCCGGTCAACGGCCAGGGACTCCGAAATTGGACTGCACAGCCGTTCTCACCGGCGCCCGTACCAGCCTGTTGTTGGCTGGCTCGATCCCTGGTGCGCCAAGGGACTGGGCGACGGGTGAGAGGACCCTTGTCGGGGTGCTGGCTGGCTGACGTGGTACCAGCTTGCTGCATTACCTGACGTATAGTAGGCTGGTGGAGGAATGTCACGATGTGGGACGTCTGCGGTGATTCCTCGCTGAAACATTCTGACGTCCGGGGTCACCCATGTGGCGAGACTACATCTCCAACAGCCTGACGAAACTTTCTAACGTCTGGGATAATAATATGGCAAGATGACCCATCCGGGGTCACCCATTCTAACGTCTGGGGTCACCAATGTGGCGAGGCGAAGAAACCACACGTTGCTGTGCTAGTGGAGATCTTTACTCTTCGCATGCCATCACAAAAAACTGATCAACAAAGTCCAAAACAGCAAAGACAAAGCCAACAGGTTCAAAGCATCAAAGGATCATAGAGACATGCCTACTGGGTGAGAGACATGGTCCTAGTGTCCGCCACACAATATGTATATATGTTGTCATATAAAAACACATTGCTTGCACACCTCTTAACCCACTCACGCACACACACACGAACACACAAATATACACACTCACACTGGGGGGGCACTGATAGCGCCTGAAGAATGTGCGTACAGCCAGACTGGCCGGTTGCGTCAGCGTCCTCCCCGGGATTGTTGATTGACGGCATCCGTAACCAGCAACAGAAATTGAGACGGAGAGAAGAAATGAACTGTGAGTATAGTCTTATCTTGTTGGCATGCTTGGTGAAGTAAAAGGGAGGTTGAAAGCCCTGCCCATGGCCAAAAAAACAAATAGGGATGTTGAAAGCCCTGCCCGAGGCCCAAACGACAAAATAGAAAGCGGAGCAAGAGGCTTGCGCTACCGATACCTAGAATAAGAAAACCTAGAAGTTCTAGAAGATTAGGACAAGAAAAATTTCCAGTCGTGTGCGTCTTAATAAGTGATACCTAGAATAAGAAGACCTAGAAGTTCTAGAAGATTAAGACAAGAAAAGGTTCCAGTCCTGTGCGTCTTTAATGGCCTCATTATATTTTGACATAACTGTTGTGGTATGATAGAAGGTTTGTGAGACGCGAAAAGTGATTGTGAGTGTGTATGCAACAAGTCCACCAGAATGAAGCAACAGTGTCATCCCTACACAATGTTGCCTGATTTAAGTAGGTTTCGGTGATAAGCTGACGTTTTTGGCATTTGTTTTGGGGATCTAAAACAAGTTTGGCCTGTGATGAGGTTGCGCTCGAGAGGTTTTCACACAGTTTGCTGGTGTGTGACTGTGTCTTGCATGTTCGTATGTTAGATAGTTAGAAATAAAGAGTGAAACTGGTTTAAATTGGGCTAAAAAAGCATCCTTAGATCGTGCTTTATCTAGTTTGCATTAAAAGTCAAAATGACAAATTTTAGATGGTATATGGTAATGACAAATTTTAGATGGTATAAAACCTGAAGTTTGTGGGCAGAAACTGAGCCATTCACAGGGTTAATTCTCAGAAAAAAGGGGAAATATTGAAAGTAAAAATAGAAAAATATATTATGGGATTAGGAGACAAAATTTAGATTTAGGAGATTGAAAATGTTAAATTGATTGGCAATAATTAATCAGTGCTTGAAACATAAATAAAGTACAAAAGGCTTTTGTGTTATATGTGAGGCTATACCACGAGAGGATAGCCAGATGACGTTGAGTCAATTATAAATAATGTGTTTAAATAGCCTAAAAATATTTAGGCATGACTGTTGTGTTGTGTACGAGAGTTTTAAGGAGTATAGACCCAAAGAAAAAAATATAACAAAGAAATTGTGAAATTGATAAGACTACTGATTTAGTTAGAGAAAAATTTAGATAAGGAAATAGTAGCAGCCATTAAATGGCCAGTAGAAGTAAAAGAAAAACAGCGAAGTAGTCACCAAACAACAGCTGCGATGAGGATCGCAAATAATGGAACAAAGCAGGAGTGTGGAGAACGGGGAGCAATCTGAGGCCTCTGCTTCCCTTTTTACTGCAACTGTGACTTATTTTGTAAATTATCCTCCACTTTTTGGAAACAGGGATGTTGCTGTTCTCTGCCAACCACACCTGTGTAAAATTTGAGCTAACTATCTGGGTGTCGGGACATGAATTGAATAAATGAGTGATAGGAAGTTGTTTTTCATGAAACAAGTAGCAAATCCTGCATGTTAAAGTGAAGGAGGCAGAGAAGCAGAATTAGACCCTGCTCATTATCACAATTATATTAACTATAATAATTATAATAACAGTAATAAATGTCATTTTCATTTTAAATGTATTTTTACTAAATATTTATAGTTTATAAATTAAAATTATACTCCATATTATATCCTATTATATCCCACATACACATTGCAGTTGCAATGTGTATGCAGTTGCAATGTGTATGTAGTCAACAGATATAAACATCTTTGACTGTAGGCTTTGTGAATTATTAATTGTGAAGAACTATTGTCAATGTTCACATTGTTCAAAGGACGACAGGCTGAGCAGGATGAGGCCTTGGTGGACATGATTGTGCAGGACTGCCAAACATTTTCCATGGTTGAAGACAAAGGCTTTAGAGCTTTAGTTCATATGTCCTCCCCACAAGACAAGCAATCAGAGGCATGGTGGATGACAAATATAAAGATGCCAAAGCAAAAGCGAGGGCAGAGTTCCAGACAACTGTGGCAGTCACCCTGACTACGGACATGTGGACATCTGTCAATATGGACATTATATATACATGCCATTATATAGATGAAAAACACCAACTGCTCAGAAGCTCGGTCATCCGGGAGGGGCTCAGCGTCGAGCCGCTGCTCCTCCGTGTTGGGGGAGCCAGCTGAGGTGGTTCGGGGATCTGGTTAGGATGCCCCCACGGAGGCCTCCCCGGTGAGGTGTTTCAGGCATGTCCCACTGGAAGGAGGCCCCGGGGATGACCCAGGACACGTTGGAGGGACTATGTCTCTCGGCTGGCCTGGGAGCACCTGGGGATCCTTCCGGAAGAGCTGGATGAAGTGGCCGGGGAGAGGGAAGTCTGGGCTTTCTTGCTCAAGGTGCTGCCCCCGCGACTTGGCCCCGGAAGACAGCGGTAGAAGATGGATGGATGCATTGAAAAACAACTGTATCCTTTTAGGGGTCAGGAAATTTCCTCATTCACACACAGCTGAAAATTTGAAGATTGCCAAAGAAATTTTAATCAATGAATGGGGCCTAACAAATAAAATTCACTGTCTTGTGACCGATAATGCTGCAAATATGGTGTCTTGTGCTAGGCTACTACAACTACGCAAAATGTCTTTGGCTACAATTGAGCTTTCAGTGCAAAAGCATCTAGGATGGTTAGGATGATTCAGCTTAGAATTACAGAAATGTCCACATTACTACTTCATCCTTGTGCAATTCTCCAGAGCCTAAAACTGTTGCTCTTTTTAAAGGCAAGGTGCAATTTTGAAAGCATTGGCGGTGGTGATCATTCTAGACCCAAGGTTTAAATCTCTTGCGTTTGGGAACCAAACACATGCACAAGAGGCAGTTTCTCTGCTGACAGCTGAATGTGCTGGACTGCAGACTAGTTCAGAACAAGCCGCATCTAAGACATCACCGGTAAATTCCCCTCATTTTTATCAGTGCTTTCATGTAGCCCAGTCAAAGTACTATGTCTATTTCCATATATTTTTGTTTGCAGTCTACAACGGAGGAAGCCCCTGGACCTTCAACCCAAGAGGCTGAATGAGAATCTGTGGGACCTTCTGGACTGCAAAGTTGGTGGGTTGCATAAGTCTGAAATCTCCTTTGAGAAAAATACAAAAACAATGGATTCAAACTTCTTCTCTCATGATTTCTTGCAGGTGCAACATAGACTGTTTGGAATGCCTCAGGTGATGCAGCAGGGGAAGTTCAGCGCTACTTGTCTGAGCCATACCTTTCCAAAGGAGAAGACCTTTTAAAATACTGGAACTCTAGCGCAGCAATATATCCCCATCTCTCTGAGCTGTTAAGGTGTATTCACATATGCCTGCAACTTCAGTGCCATGTGACAGGAATTTCTCCAAAGCTGGAGAGGTGGTCATCAGTAAAAAGAGGAACAGACTGAAACCACAGTACTGAAACCAAATACAGTACTGCAGAAATTATTTTCTTTTAGAATAAAAATATGTAAAACACACAAATACCCATTCCAGTGTTTCAAGCATTTTATATAATTATCCATCAATCCATTTTCTATAACCTCTTATTCTCACAAGGGTCGCAGGCTTGTTGCTGCCTATCCCAACTTAGCTTACTTGGTCAGTAGGCAGCGGACACCCTGAACTGGTTGCCAGCCAATTGCAATTTTATAAAACTACCATCACAGTATCTTGTTGCACAAGCATTTTACTTTTTTGTTTTGTAAGAATGATATAATAGTGTCATACATTTTCATTATACTTTACCCAAATGTCAAATATAAATGCAATATTTTATCCAGAAGATGTCACCATACTGAATTGTGTCAAATGCTTTCAAACGCTGACACATTTCGACACAATTGTCTCATATTGATGCAGTGTTTCAGGAAGCATTGTCGTGACTCAACACGGATTCATTTGAATGCTTTTCGATACTGACCCGTTTTAACATAACTGTTTCAGACTGATTCAGAGGCGCTTGCAGCAAAAGTATCACAATACATGGTTCCGATTACCCTTTTTTTTTTTTAATGAACAATATAAACATACATTACAGAGTCAGCAACATAGTACAATATTAATGAACAGTATGAAGAAATAATATAAAAGGTACAAAATAAGTGAAAAGAAAATAAACATGGTCGGGGGTTGTATTAAATAATTCCCCAAAATATAACAAAGTGTGTTCACTTTTTTGGCTTCCTATTACAGTTAATATATCAATGTACATTTCAAAGTCAATTAAAAAAAAATAAAATTAGGAATATGAATGTGAAATTTACCAATTATTACAATAAGGTTAGTCATATAACTCAAATAGTTATTATTACATTCAAAATTTCTGATGATATCTCTTAGCAAAATTGTTATGGAATGTCCAGTTCTATTACGAATAAACATCTCAATGTCTTTCCAAAACAGAGATGTGACGAGACAATGACAAAACAAATGTGTAACTGTTTCAGGTTCAGTATTGCAAAAATTACATTTAACTTAAATTTCAGCAAATTTGGAAATAATCATATTACATGGGTAAATGTTGTGTAAAATCTTAAAATGAATTTCTTCAATTGTGTTTGAAATACAGAATTGAAAGAGGTTTAACCATGACTTACGCCAATTAATATTGCCTAATTGTGAGTTCCAAAAAGGTTTCCCTCTGGGTGAAATCTTGTTACAATTTTGAAGTTCAGTTCTTATATGTTTGTTTGTACATTTTTTGTCTGTTAATGCTATGCCTCCAACTAGTAATCCAGGCATCTGAACATTAACACCTTGCTATCCCAAATGACATTTCACTAACTCAATTAAACCTGTGGGAATAGCCTTTGCAACATAAGCAAATTCCTTGTATGAAACCGGAAACATTTTGGCTTTAAGGAAATCTACATAGCTATAAAGGTTACCTATGTTGTCAAACAAATCTGTAACAAATATTATACCCCTTTCAATCCAGTTCTTTTTATATATACTCTTCTTTTTAACAGTGATATTACCATTGTTCCAAATGATATGCTTATGAGGTGAAAAGTTATGAAGGTAACACAATTTCCAAGATGACAAAAGCTTGCTGATGGAACTTTGAAAGTTTTACTGGCAATTTAGAAACATTATAATTGCATCCCAATAGAAACTTTAAGCTACCTATCATTTTGAATATGTTGTGAGGTATGAAATTCCATCGTGATTCTGGGAGTTCCAGACAATTTTTAAGCCATTTGATCTTAAAGGTAAGGTTTAGATTGACAAAATCTAAAATCTCCAATCCTCCTTGTGCCTTCTCCAAACTGAGTATATCCTTTTTAAGGTGATGTTGTCTGTTCTTCCACACAAATTTGAGAAACAGATTATTAATTTCCTTACAGAACCCATCATTAACAAATAGTGACAAAGCAGGGTAAGTCTCGATACACCTTCAGCTTTTGACAATAATACTCTTCCATAAATTGAAAGATCTCTCTGGAGCCACATGTTAAGAATTGACTTGGTTTTCCTAATTTTAGGAATAAAATTTAGTTGTTGTCTCAGAGTTAAATCTTTCGAAACA
This sequence comes from Hippichthys cyanospilos, assembly GCF_059441005.1. Taxonomy (NCBI): domain Eukaryota; kingdom Metazoa; phylum Chordata; class Actinopteri; order Syngnathiformes; family Syngnathidae; genus Hippichthys; species Hippichthys cyanospilos. The sequence goes on along the minus strand of NC_142389.1, from coordinate 15,077,035 downwards.
TGAATACCAAGATATTTGACACATTGTTTAACAGGAATACCAACCTTGTTTCTCGTTAGTCTCAAATAAGCATAAATTTTTGCTTTTGTTGATATTGAGCTTAAGCCCTGAAGCTTCAGAGAAAAATCTGGAAAAATTTGGCTTTGGCACAGAGTTCATTTCATGGATCAGGCTGCTTTATGAGTCCCCAACCGCACGTATCATCACAAACCATGTCAGCTCTCCCACCTTCACTCTGCATCAGGGTACCAGGCATGGTTGCCCTCTTTCCCCCCTCCTATTTGCCTTGGCTGTAGAACCGTTGGCCATTTGGCTTCGATCCGAGGAAAGGATCGAGGGTATCTAGATGCGGTATCACTCATAAGCTGTCCCTTTACGCTGACGATTTGCTGCTTTATCTGTCAAACCCCTCTACATCGGTCCCCATTCTCATAGACATATTGACTCAATTTGGCAAATTTTCAGGTTACAAACTGAATTATAGTAAAAGCGAACTGCTTCCGCTCAACCATCTGTCTAAAAGATCTTTAGCTGCCCTCCCATTCAAGATTACACCACGTGGGTTTCGTTATTTAGGCGTGTTCATCACCCCAGCCTTTGATAACCTGTTTGAGGCGAATTTCCGTCCTTTAGTGGAGAAATGCAAGCAGGACTTGGCCCGCTGGTCGGCTCTTCCTCTCTCTTTGTCAAAATGGTGGTGCTCCCTAAGTTTATCTGTTTCAACACATCCCCGTCTTTATAAGAAAACGTTTTTTCTGTCAGCTAGATCGTTTGATCTCATCATTTTTGTGGTCGGCCAAGCCCCCTCACATCAAAAAGGCTTTGCTACAACTACCAAAATGTCAAGGTGGTCTCGCGCTACCTAATTTTATTCAATACTACTGGGCATGCAATGTAGTGAAACTTATCCGCTGGTTGGACGGAGGTCTCAACACACGTCCCTCCTGGACCGAAATTGAGTTGAGATCCTCGAGGCTTCCCCTACATTCCCTCCTTACCACATGATTGCCACTCAAAGTGAACGTCATCTCTCAGAACAAGGTTGTCCTTAGCTCGCTGAGAATCTGGACCCAATTTCGTAAAAATTATGGCCTGATTGAACCATCAACTCTTGCCCCGATTGTCCGGAACCACCTATTCACTCCGGCCAGTTCTGACCTTACCTTTGCCAACTGGCGAAGCAAGGGCATGGTGCAGATCCGGGATCTCTACATAAATGACCACTTTGCCAACTTTGAGGAGTTATCCGCCCGGTTTCAGCTCCCCCAATCTCACTTTTTTCGTTTTTTACAGATCAGGCATTTCGTTCAATCCGCCAATTCCAATTTTCCCAACAAACCGCCTGAATCCTTGGTTGACCAGGTGCTTACGGTAGACGTAGACCAAAGGCGAGCAATTTCCATAATCTATAATTTAATGGGATCCTCTAGCCCTCAATCATTAGAGCTTATAAAACAGAGATGGGAGGAGGAGCTGGGTGTGCCGTTGTTAGCCGAACAATGGGCAATAATCTGCAAACTTGTACATTCTTCCTCGGTCTGCGCAAGGCATGGTTTAATTCAAAGTAAGATTCTTTTCAGGGTGCATTACACAAATGAGAGGCTTGCCAAAATTTACCCTGGGGTTAGCAATAGTTGCAATAGATGTGACCAAACGCCCGCTAACTATACTCATATGTTTTTTTCCTGCCTTGCACTTACTAGCTTTTGGCATCAGATATTCTGTACTTTATCAGTGGTACTCGGAGTCGACCTACACTTGGACCCATGCACTGCACTTTTTGGTAGTCCCCCCCCCCTCAGTACCTAACCTGTCGGTCGCTAAACGGCGCGTACTGGCCTTTACTACTTTGCTGGCGAGGCGCCTAATTTTATTTAAGTGGAAGCACGCTCTCCCTCCGACGCACAACAGCTGGCTTCGAGAGCTTCTGTCCCACATCAAGTGGGAAAAGATGAGGTTTTCACTCTCTGGCGCAAGTTCTTCCTTCAGTGAGACATGGAAACCCTTCTATGATTATTTGGAAAATGTCGTGATTTGCCCAGACAGCGAGTAGATGCCCCCCCCCTTTTTTATTTTATTTTATTTGTTTTTTATTTTTCTTCATTAATCCTTTGGCTACAGTCGTACTTGTTGATACACTGTGTGTTTTTGGTTGTTTCATGTTACGTCTGAGTGCGTGGAGTGGAATGAATGGATGTTTGGTGTTAAAATGGTTGCTGAAGATGCCTGTTTACCAAATGTTTTTTTCCTCATGCAATACCTGGTATTGTATTCCTTAAGTATGTTTACTCATTTATCGGATGTGCATGTATGAGGCTTTGTTACATGCTGTATTTCAGACACCATTGTTTTTCGAAATGTTTGAATAAAAAGATTAAAAAAAAAAAAAAACACATACCTTGGTTGCTGAGCATAGCATCCAGTGAGCATTCAATCATGTTGAGTTCAACGTGAGGCCTCTAGATTGGCTATTGCAGCTGTCTATTAACGTTCACATATACATTTGTGCATGCGAGGAAACCCACACTTAGCTCCATGAGAGCGTCCGCGATGCGGAGTGGGGTTCTCAAACTGCGAGACATCAGTTTCTGAGCAGGGCTGCTGAGCATGCCCAAAGTTGGTGTGTTTCTCCACTGCAGGATGGCCAGCCATGGGTCGTTGCCTACATTGACTGCCTTCCTGCAGATGTTTTTCACCATTTTTACAGCTGACTTGGCCTTTCCATTCGATTTGGGGTGCCTGGGAGAGGACATGACATTGGCAAAGTCCAACTCTTTTGCAAATTTTCTGAGAGTCTCACAGTCAAATTGACTGCCACAATCACTTATGACCCGGTCTGGTTGCTCATGACGTGCAAACTGGGCCTTGCATCTCAAAGTAGTCGTCTCCACTGATAGATCTGGAAGCAGTTCAATTACCCATAAATCCAAATAATTGTCGACAATAATCAAAAAGTCTTTGGCTCCCTGCTTGAACAGGTCCATGCTGAGGAACTGCCATGGACATGTTGGAAGTGAATGGGACATCATCGTCTCCCGCTTCTGCTCGTAAGAGTATACATTACATGCAGAACACTGGCTCACGTAGTCTTTGATTTCCCCGTGCATGTTAGGCCAATACAGTGTGTCCCTGGCTTGCATGTAACAGGCGTCCCCACCAACATGACTGGAATGAATGTGTCTCAACATTTCAGTACGTAGTGATTTTGGCACAATTACTCTCTGGGTCTTGAACAACACCCCATCTTGCACACTTATCCCTGATAGACCTGATAGCCCTGATTGCTAGCAGGGTTTCCTCACTGCAATCCGGCCATCCCCAGAGAACCACCTCTTCCGATAACTGAAGGCTCCCATCACCCTCAGTGTGCACAGTGTGCACTCTAATCTGGTTAAGACGCTAGCTGGTGACGTGGAGGTAGTCGGTTTGGTTAATTTGCTCGGCGGCCTCATGTGCTCAATGCAAACTGCAGATGGTCTGCTTCGCATATTCCATGTCTGTCCCCAATGATGAAGCTGTGTTCCTGCTCAAAGTGTCACTAATGTGCATATCGGGACCAGGCTTGTACACCGCCTTTAGATTGTATGCCTGAAGTGTGACCAACATGCTTTGGAGATGCTTGGGGGTAGAATATATTGAGACGAATGGGTTGTGGTCAGTTTCAGCAATTGTCTCAGTTCATCCAAACAGGTAATAGTGGCAGTTCATCCAAACAGGTAATAGTGGAACCCCTGGCAAACATGATGGTCAAGCATTCCTTCTTGATTTGTGCATAACTCTGTTGGGTCGGGGTCAAGACATGTGACACGTAGCTCACGGGCTGACCCTCCTGCATCAAGCAGCAACCAAGCCCTTTCTGACTCACATCACTTTGTATGACAACTGGCTTTTAGTAACGTCATAGTATCTCAGAATTGGAGCAGCTGTGATGAGCCGCTTATTCTCTTCAACCGCTGCATCGTGTTTGAGCAGCCAGTGCCACGGGACCTCCTTGTCCAATAGTCTCCGGAGTGGCTTGCATACCTCTGAGAGGTGTGGCTTGAATCTTGCCAGGTATGTTACGAAACCAATAAACCGTTGCAGGGCCTAGGTGTCTCCAGGGTCTTGTACATGTCTTGTACTGCTCTGACATCACATGTAGCCCCCTGAATCCAGCTGGCACCACTGAATCCCACTATGCATTTTTAATGTAAACAATTCACATTTTCCCACGTCCCTGAACTGCTCCTTTGCTCTCCGCAGTGTATGTCTTTCTCGAATATGACGTGACGAAAATGCATCCAGAATAATTTTAGGGTCCTTCCCTGGCTCCGTGGAAAGTCCCAAGTTATGTTTATATATGGCGACATTCACTGCCCATCACTCTCCGCAAACTTGCAGCCTGTACCTCCTTTGCTTTGTCCAGCAAGCCCGTTGCAAGTAAGTAGTCCTCAAATTCCGCTCTGAAGTCATTCCACTTGCTTGCGAGATCTCCACTCATCCTTATCATCTCTGGTGGTAGAATGTTGGCAGCCATCTTGGGGTTTTTGCTTAGTTTATGAGGTTCCACGGACGCTTCAATCGCCTTTTCCTGACTAGCTTTCTGAGTTATTATTTCACATTTTCCATCAAAATAAATTCGTAGCTTCCCTTAGAGCTTCTTAAAGAGGTCTTATTCCAGCCACTTTTGACACCATGTTTAAGCGCACAATGAGGAGACCAGACTCGATTCAAGCTTGAACATAACTGTATTGAGTTTTCCGTCATCAACGTGTTGTAAGTATTGCCTCCCACAGTTGGGGCATATTGCCACTGGGGGACGACGACCACAAAACAGTGACTCCTCCCCCCTGTGGCGGAAGGGGAACCCCGCCTGAAAGGCAACCCACAGTGAGCGGGGAATGTGACAGGTGTACAGTTTTGCAAAACATAATGTCTAACAATGCTCTCTCCAGTGATATTACCACTAAAGGCGGCTTAAACGACAAAACATTTTTTAAAACAATGGGGGGAGCTGGATGTTGAGCGAGCGAGAGCTAGCAGTTGAGCGAAGGAGGAAGGGCTATCGTGAGCGAGCAATCAGAGATTCAATTTTTTTTCTGTGCTCAAAATCTTTTTGCTCACTCAAAATCTTTCTTTGTAGCTCGCGTTTTTGTAAAAAATATAATTCAAGAATGCACTGATGTGTGTGAGAAAGGATTTGCGCGTGTGAGTGTGTGCGTGTGTGAGTGTACGCGTGCATGTGGCGTACATTTGTCAGTGGTCTTTAAACTGTCGTTACTCAAAGTGTTACTGCAAAACACTGTTGGACAGTATAGTACCGTTTCTTTTTCATCTGATAAAATTGCATAATCTAGCTTTTCGAAATTAAATTCCATGTTTTTTCTTCATTTTAGTGACTTGACTTGACATTTAAAGACAATGTACTTTGAAAACCCCAACCGGAAATTACAAAGTTTATTCGTATTTTGACATTTCCGCGAAAGGCGGGGACTAGGGAAACTCGGGTTTCCTCTGCTGACGTCAGAACTAGATGCAAGGAGTGGGAATTACATATTTGACTCCTGAACACCAGCGAACAATTATGGTCTAACAGTCTCTATCAATGTAAGTTTTTCGCCTGTTATACGATTGCGTCAACATTGTTTATTGTACCTATCGTCAAAGGAGCGATATTTATTAGGTTATTGAAGCTTGAGCTATGTCTATTGCTGGGTACAGTATACTTATTAAATGTCATGTTGCCTGTCGGGGCTTTAGGGTGGATTTTATTAAACAACTTTTACTACCAACTAGAAACGGAGGCAAAGAAATAAAAACGTGGTTCTCTACCGAAAACACGATAACCTGTCGCTGGTGTGTGTTGTGATTATGGGGCTGCTATCAACCGCCACGTTATCGCTGTTCGTCATCAACCATGAACTGGGTGTGGAAATAATGCTCTCCGCGGGCCCGCGCGTGTTTTTTAGGTGCAAATGCCCAAAATCACTCTATAAATGGCTTGAAAATTTTAAGCAGGTTTTACTTAGTTCTTATAACATTTTGATAGTCTTTAATTATGAGTTGAGTGCTTGGTGTGGCTTCTAACAACTTGTATATTTTAAAAGGTGTCTTCTAATACAGAGCAACAGGTGATGTGAAAGACTTAAGTAAAGTTGGCAAGATATTGGCAGATTCGGACTTTCGTGATCAATACCTCTCAGCCAAAACGTTGTCTAAACACCAAAGTTGCCTTTGTTCCTCCTTCATAACACGGACTACCAGCTACAATGTAAAAAAAAAAGACATTTGTAAAATATTTAAACCGTTTGTTTCGCTGAAAAGATGCAATTGATCTCTATGAGCAGCGGAGGCTTATGGCGTTATATTTGTGCCACAATTACGCGCGCGCGGAAAAAAAAATTTGAGCGTTGAAAATAAAACTGAGCGAGCGAAAACTGATTTTGAAAAAAAGTTCTTGAAAAGAAGTTTCTCGCTCAAAATTCCTTTTTGCTTGCTTGCAATAGCATTCTCGCGCTCAACATCTCGCTCTCGTTCGCGATTCTCCTCCCTCCCTCGCTCAACGTCGTGTTTGCTCAACATCGAGCTCTCACTCACTCGAGTCGTCCTCTGCGCTCGCTCAGTTATGCTCACGCGTTACATTTGTGCCACAAAACCAGCCAATCAAGAGCTTGTAAAAGCACATTGATTGACAGCTTGGTATCCAATGAGATTGCTTGTTGCGTTCACCCGGAACGAGCAAACGAGAGTGCGTCACATCGACGTGGGCTTATATTATTATAAGTACAAAAACTAACAAGGTATTTCTGTCAAATGATACAATACAGTAATAAAAGTAATTCTCCAGCCCAAGTCCGTGTTGACGCACTCTCGTTTGCCCTTTTCAGGTGAACACAGGACAAACGAGAGTGCATCAACGGATAGCTTACAAGCAATCTCATTGGATACCAAACTGTCAATCAAAGTGCTTTTACAAGCTCTGATTTTGGTTTTGTGGCACAAACGTAACGCGTGAGCAGAACTGAGCGAGCGCAGAGGACGACTCGAGCGAGCGAGAGCTCAATGTTGAGCAAACGCGATGTTGAGCGAGGGAGAGAGGAGCATCGCGAGCGAGAGCGAGATGTTGAGCGAGAGAGGGCTATCCCGAGCGAGCAAAAAGGAATTTTGAGCGAGCAATTTCTTTTTCTGTGTTCAAACTCCATCGGCGCGCGCTCAAACTCTTATCATTACGCGCTCAATAGTTTTTTTCTTGCTCTCAAAATCTGTTTTCGCTCTCTCAGTTTAATTTTTTTCGCGCGCTCGTAATTGTGGCACAAATATAACGCCATAGAGGCTGGGCGAGTGCGCAAGGGACCGTCTGCAAATTACTAGATGAGGAGGGGAAAAAAAACAATAACGCCACAATTTGTGATTATGAATTCAACGAACACATTAAAGAACACATTAAATTTTGGATAAAAAAAAGTGTTTGTTTAATTTTAGACAAGTTTTGTTCTTAAAAATCATTAATAAACTAAATATTCATCTATAGCTCCAATATTGTTTAATATAAGGAGTCCAAAATCACTGGGCACATTAATGACATTTTCATGATCACACTACAACACTCGTTTGTATGGCTTGATCAATATATTGATAAATATTGATCAATAATCATAAAAAAATCCTTAAATTTAGGCAGAGGAATTTAGTTGAAAAGGAGGAAATGTAGCATGAAGGGAATGACATCACTGATGTGTGTGGCGGTTTTGGAGTCTCTAACCCAACCAACGGCAGAGCTATTGATCAATATATGGGTAATTATTGATCAATAATCATAAAAAAAATTCTTAAAATTAGGCAGAGGGATTTATTTGAAAACCAGAGAATGTAGCATAAGGGGAGGGATGCCACTGATGTGTGTGGTGATTTTGATATCCCTAACCCAACCAACAGCAGAGCTATTGATCAATATATGTGTGAATATTGATCAATAATCATAAAAAAAAATCCTTAAAATTTGGCAAAGAGATTTATTTGAAAACCAGAGAATGTAGCATAAGGGGAGGGATGCCACTGATGTGTGTGGTGATTTTGGAGTCCCTAACCCAACCAACAGCAGAGCTATTGATCAATATATGTGTAAATATTGATCAATAATCATTGATCATTGACATTGTAGCTTGTAGTCCGTGTTATGAAGGAGGCATAAAGGCAACTTTGGTGTTTTCAACGACGTTTTGTCTGAGAGGTATTGATCGCTAAAGTCCGAATCTGCCAAATCTTGCCAACTTTACCTAAGTATGTGAAAGTTAGTGCTTTGTTTTACACTTCTTTCTGTGATCCCCAAACTCATAGAGCTTCGATTTAGGGACATTGTAAAACATTGATTTTTATTTCACCCTCTGTATAGAAATTAGCATAAGATATCCTCCTTTGACATTGTGGAAATGCTAATTGTGAATATGCAAATGGGAAGCTATTCACCCTGCTGTTCTATTTTCCATTCATCTCCCTACTAGGGTAATGTCAAGTTGTGTAGTCCAAGAGAAAACACACACACACACCCATTCATTTGTCTTTTTGTAAATCATTCAAGTGCTTAATGTTTCTATGCTTTGATTTATTATACATTACCATCTTTACCCCCACAGGCTCCTGCTGCTGCACAATAGAATCAGCCTACTGAATATTAAGTAACATCTTGTTTCAGATACAAAGATGGGGAACAGATTATCAGAATTCACCTGCCTCCTGTCTTTCCAGCCTTTCCACATTGTCGTTCTCGGATTGGATTGCGCTGGCAAAACCACAGTGCTATATCGGCTGCAATTCAATGAGTTTGTGAACACCGTCCCGACAAAGGGTTTCAACACAGAGAAGATCAAAGTGTCGCTTGGCGATGGTCAGCCGACGGCATCCTTCCATTTCTGGGATGTAGGGGGTCAAGAGAAGCTGCGACCTCTGTGGCGTTCATACACCCGTTGTGCCGACGGCATTGTGTTTGTTGTGGACTCTGTGGATGCTGAGCGCATGGAGGAGGCAAAGACGGAACTGCACAAAATCACCAGGCTGGCAGAGAACCAAGGTGTTCCCGTGCTGGTAGTGGCCAATAAACAGGATTTGAGGAACTCGCTGAGCATGACTGAGATGGAGAACATGTTGGCTCTTAGGGAGCTTGGCTCAGCCACACCCTGGCACCTACAGCCGGCGTGTGCTATAATCGGTGAGGGCCTGCCCGAAGGCCTTGGGAAACTGCATGCAATGATCACAAAAAGGCGCAAGATGCTGCGACAACAGAAGAAGAGGAAGAAGAAGAAGAAGAAATAAAATATGCCATGAATGAGAACTTTTATGAACAAACCCTAACAAGCTCTTTCCAATTATTATGTAGTCTGATATCCTCGTGAAACATTTGTTCAGGTCACTTAGCATTAGGCTTCAATAGAGGACAATCAGGTCAATTTCTCCATGTGGACTTTGGATACTTGCAGTCCTGACAAAAGTAGGGACAGTCAGCCGATGAGAATACAGTATTAAAATGAACTTTTTTTTTATCAAGTCAAGTTATAATGTTAAAGATGACAAGTGTAATGCCAGTCTTATGCTGCTAAAACAATCACTATTTTATATATTTTGACTTTACCAAAGCTTATTGAATATGGATAGGGAGGCACCTTGTAGGAAGGCAATCAAATGCATATTTTGTGTCTATATAGGAAATGATGTTCACGTTGTTGCACAAAGATTATGGGTTCTAAACATTTACGTAATTCAGACAATGACCCAAAGGATACACAATATGGTATTATGATAAAAAGCTCCAAAGGTTAGTATGACCCCTGCTGTTGTGAGAGCAGGATCTTAAACAATGTGTCAATTCGCTTAAAAATAACACAATTTGCGCTTCTGATAAAGTATCCAGTCATGCTCAACATTACTGGCACCCTTTACTTTTTTCATAATCTCTACAATATCTTCAGAAATAAATGAAAGTACCACATTTATATTATCAGGGTCTTTTAATCTGATGTTCAAAGTAGTTTAAAAAAAGAAAACTGCTTTTAAACTTGTTTGATCATTTCAAAGAAATAAACAGAAAACACAGCTTGTCCAGCAATAATGGCTCTCCTCTTTGGTTGCACAGCCTTTGGTAGTGATAAACCTTTGAAACGTTTCTTGTAGTCATCTATAAGCTTCTTGCACTTCTAAAATTGGATTTTTTCCAACTCTTGGCGAAAATTTCAAGCTCTTTAATGTTTGTTGGTTTCTTTTCCCCATTTGCAAACTTCATCATACCAAAGATTTGAATAGGATTTAGATCAGGAATCATTGTTGAACATTTTAAATACCGCTAAGAGCCCTACAGCATTATGGATTCTCTACCTTTCTTAACCATTGAAAGGGGGTCTTTTCCTAAAAGGCAGTCTGTAAACAAGCTGTTGACGTGCAGGTCCAAAAACAAAAGTTTTGCTTTATCTATCCACAGCATATCTTCCCAAAAGGATTGTGGTTTGTGCAGATACTCCTTTTTAAGTCTTTTCCTTCGTAAAAATGTCTACCTTAGCCTTCACCCATAATTCAAAGTAGTGTTTGGCTTAGTGTGCAGTGAATGGTGCATGCTGAAACTATAACCCCTGACCATTTCAGATTTGGCTTCAAAGTTTTGGATGTTAGATTTGATGTTTTTTCCACCATTTGCATCATTTAAGACATTTGTCATCAATTTTCTCTATTTCTCTATTGTCCATATCCAAAGGTTCTTGACAAGTTCCATACTGTTGAAACTCATTGGTATCATTATGCACTTTTCATACAAGAATACCAAGGGCTTTGGAGATGGCCTTATAACTAGTGGAGATCTTGTGTTTGCGAAATATCACACTTGTGATGGTATCACACAGTTCCTTTGTATTCACCATTGTAACAAAAAATCAAGGAATATTGGGTGGCTTTATAAAACATTGAAAGGATGCCAATACCAGTGACACATGCTTTAATGTTTTCCTTTTTTTCCTCTGTTGCTTATAGTTTAAAATACTTGTTCAATATTTGCCCTTATTTAAAAACAAACTCCATAGAATTAAAATGTTTGACTTATTTTTTTTTCAGTAGATAGTTCACATTATGTACATTTAATTCAAGGGTGCCAAGAATGGTGAGCAGGACTGTAGCTGTTCCTGGACTACTACTTAAAAACACTATTGTTGGCAACTTGACAAACTTGTATGGTATGATTGTGGCTTTCTTGTTAGCATGGGAAGTTGTTAAGCATCCTAATTAACTTTTTTTTCCCCCTCTTAATTTCAAGTATAATTTAATGATAATTTCTAATCATTACAAAATGGTCAGTTAGCATTCCTAAACGATTTTAAACTTACACATGCTCACTCACTATTGATATTCTGCTTTTATCATCATTGCTTAATTGCTCAGTAATGTTACAAAATTCAAACTCACGATCATTGCTGTTTAGCTTTGAAGTTGCTAAAACTGAAATTCATATAATAGTTACTGCTACCGTTTGCCAGGATGAATCAGTTCCATATTTGTCCAACATGTTATTATTGTTGAGTATTGCACCATTTTACAGCAATTTTAGAATTGTGACATCCTTAATGTGATGTGATAAAGTGACTGAATGTGATCATTGGCAAATGTTGTGTCTTTATTGCCAACACAGACCTAGCTGTGCTTGTGTTCTCTGTCATGGTTATCGTTGCAAGCTGCAGGAGCAACCCTTGGTCAACCCAATAAAGCTGGGGTGTCCAAAGTCGGTCCTCGAGGGCTGCTGTCCTACATGTTTTCCGGGTTTCTTTTCCTGACACACCTGATTCAAATGATCAGTTCATCTGCAAGCTCAGCAGAAACTTGATAACGATCCTGATCATTTGAATCAAGAGTGTCAGGAAAAGAACCCTGGAAAACATGCAGGACAGTGGCCCTCGAGGACTGACTGTGGACACCCCCGCAATAAAGCATCAGTCCCCAGAGAAAAGCTGACATTCGAGGTCTTGCCTCTCTTATGAAAATACTGACGTGTGTTCATTAGGGCTGGTGTGTCTCTATGCACTTTAAATTATCCTATTTATGACTTTATAAAGGACTATAACAAAATTTGTTACGAACTGAATAATATTGCCTCAAAAGATGTATTTCATGCTATTTATTTGTTTGTTTCACATTGTTTACAATAAAGCAAATAGAAATGGAGACCCAGCTGGTTTTGTTTCATTTATTGTATAAGATAGTTGCTACTCAATTGAGATGGTAGTCCAAGCTGAGACATGTAGGTCAATGTATAACTCATAAACTGATGTGTTGGGAAGAATTATGTGAACCATCTGTAGCAAATGCAATGAGGACACGTGGTATGGATGGGTGGTATTTTGTATCAATTATGCAATATGCAATCAAATGCAACACAGAATGGCTAATGTAACTTTTATATGAGGAGCATTCTATATCCTCATGCTTTATGCTTTAACCATTCTTCAAAATGTGCACATCTAAGTAAGCTCTTGAATTTATGAGGATAGCAGGTCTTTTGCACTTGGTGCCTGGGGATAAAAGTCACATTTTCTGAACAAACTACTTTTTATTTATTTATTTATTTATATATTTTAATATAATGCCTATTCAGAACAAATGTTATTTTAAGGCACTTTCCTTAAACTCGACAGAGTATGTGTATGAGTATGATTCATTCTCCTCACACGTTAAAAAAACAAAACAACAACTGAACATAAGCTTGCACTTCCATAGCTGATGACTCCAAAAGGACTAAGAAAATGTTTGAGGCCACCATCTTCTTGAGTAATTTGGGCTTGGATTGGGGCAGCCGTGGCTTAGGCGGTAGATCGAGTTGTCTAGTCACCGAAGGGTCGCCCATTCAAATCCCACTCTGTCTGAGTCAGGTGCCATTGTGTCCTTAAGCAAGACACTTTACCCACCTTGCCTCCAGAGGTTGATAGGATGGGCTGTAGGCGCAATATGACTGCCTTGCCTCTGCCAGCCCACTACAGGGCAACTCTGACAAGATAATGCAGTTTGTGAGTGTGAGTGCATTAGTTAAATGAGTTGTCAGTGTAAGCGCCTTGAGTACCTGTGGTAGGTAGAGAAACTATTTATAAGTGCATAGTCCATTTACCAGATGGCAAAACTGGAGAGGGACAGTTGCCAAAGAGAAAGAGCAACATTTTAACGAGGGTTTTTTTGTTATTGTGCCAGATGTACAATATTACACCCAGCCCACATTGGCTACCAAGAAACAGAAAGGCCTGACACCAGAACCAAAAATATAAAAATACAAACAGAAACTTGTCATTTTTCACCAGCAATAAATCTATATTTTGCAAAGACAAAAATGTCAGGCCAATAGAACACATGAGGTTGATGTTGTTTAATGTCAATAAAGAAAGATAATCAAAAAGTTTACAGTATATAAGAAAATGAAATTGACTTTTCCACATCATTCACACAAATCATTTCACACAATCTCTTCTGATAAATGCATTTGTTTCAATGGCCAAAGGGAGAAAACTAGAGCTCAACCAAGTACCGTAAGCAAAGATCATTTGGAGTTATAACATAGTAGAGGAATTGGGTATACAGTACACTAGTATACTGTAATGTTACAGGTTCCAATTGCCTGGGATCCCAGCTAACAGTTGAGTTGAGCCCACCTGAAAAATACAGGTGGTGGGGAGGACAATGGGGAAACACCCATGCAGTTGTCAATTCAAATTCTCCTCTCATTTATTAACACAAAAGTGATCCTTTCTTTCCCCAAATAAATCATGTTCACATCATCACAGACATCGTTTTTCATGGTCACAATTTGTGAATTCAGATATTAAAAAAAAAATCTCAGTTCATTCATCTCATCCTATGGACTCTCGATTAATATTTATCTACCCAATTAAGAGTTGCTGCTTTTACATCATCACTCATGCTGTCAAAAGAAGTGGTCAATCAACTCATCTAATAATGAAAATCAGCTGCTGTTTTAGCGTGCCCTTCCCCCGATGCCAAACTACCAAACTCAAACCACTTCAGACTGCAAACTCATAGTTTACTGCATATTCATTTAAATGCATTGGGTTTATTTCAACACATCGCTTTCAATTTGGAATAAATATAAAAAATAGACTAACCTGAAAAATACAGGTTGTATGGAGGACAATGAGGACACACCGATGCAGCTGTCAATCTCAATTATCTTCTGAAGGGAGGGTGCGCATTCCCTCTTTTCAAGAGGAGCCTGTGCAACGCAACCTGACGCCTAAGGTTCCGCTTCAAAGTTTCCTACCCCCACTATACAGTACATGTAAGTAAGTACCTGCCTTACTTTCCCGGGAAAAGAGACACATTTTTGTGCTGAAAATTAAATACTAATGAACAAAATCTCAACTACATTTAGGCTAGGCCATAATTCATAGGTTGGTTGCCCCAGTGATGGGTATGTGAGTACACGACAGGGCCTTCGCTCTCTTGTTGACCTTCATAAGGGTCTGGGCTCTGGACTGTGAATATCCTCTGGCTGCAATTGAAAATCCTGGTTAATCTGTGGTCCCACTGGAACATTCTGCTCCTCCTCGTTCTCTCTTCCTTGATGGTCGGCAACACTCTGTGCTGGTTGTTCAGTCATTTGCTAACCATTTAACTCTTTCAGTTCTTGTCTTTTTGGTTGCGTAACTATTGGAATCCTTAACCAGTAGTGGCCTGCATTTCCCCTGCCCATTTTTCAGCATACCCGCTTGGGGTTTCAGCTACTTCAGTGGTCATGAGGCCAAAAAGGAGATCCACAGGAAGGCGGGGATGACGGCCGTACAGCAAGTAGTGGGGGGAAAATCCTGTCGCCTTGTGTTTGGTGCAGTTGTAGGCATGCACAATGTGAGGTAGATGTTCTTTCCAGTTGGCCTTTGTTCTCCAACGGGGAACTCTCCTCAACATTTGTAGCAGAGTGCGCTTTAGTCTCTCAGCAGGGTTGCCTTGTGGGTGGTAAGGGGTGGTTCTGGGGTGACTCAAACCTGACCACTGCCTGAGGTTCCGAAACATTTCGTTTTCAAACTCATGGCTTTGATAATGATGAAGTTTTGCTGGGTATCCGAACCTCGGGATGAAATCATTAAAGAGCCGGTCAGCAGCCGCCTTTCCAGCCTTGTTACGAGTTGGATAGGCTTGCGCAAAGCGAGTGAAGTGGTCCATTACCATTAGAATATATTTGTATCCACCTCGACTCAACTCCAAGTGAAGGAAATCTATGCACACTAGCTCCATAGGGAAGGTTCAGGTAATGCTTCCCATCGGTGCTTTTTCATGATAACTATCTTTTTTCTGTTTGATGCATGGACATTTCTTGGTGATGTACTCTTCAATTTCTCTGGCCATGAACGGCCAATAGAATCTTGTTCTTGCCAGGCTGAGTACTTTTTCCACACGGACATAACCCATCTGGTTATGGAGGTGGAAAAGCACCGCCTGCTTGTGGATGGCAGGGAGTACTAGTTGTCTTCTATTTGTGGTCCTTCTATATAGAAGTCACCCTCGATATGTAACTTGTCCATTGCCTCAAAACTTTCCATGTACTTGCATCGGTTTTCCCTTTGGCACTGTCTGGTAGTCGAGTGTCCTTCCTCTTTAGCTCCAGAACTTTTCCAATGACCGGGTATGCTTTTTGTTGTTCAGCTAGCTTTCGGATGTTAAATTAAGGGCAGCTATCCAGGCTGCATCTCCCTGCTGGGCTCTCTGGCTGCCTTCCTGTATAGCTCCTAATTCTTCTATTAACAACTCTGCAGATCATGCTTTCATGAGGGTGTCCATGTCAAGTGGAAATCGGCATTGTGTCAGCATCGATATTTGCTTTGCCAGGCCTGTACTTTATGTCAAAATAAAAATCAGGGAGTTGTCCCACCCAACGATGTCCAACTGCGTTGAGTTTTGCAGTGCTTAATACATTTGTCAAGGGAATATTGTCAGTGTAAACTGTAAAATGAAGGGCATAAAACAGATAATCCTTGAACTTGTTGCAGATCACCCATTTTAAAGCCAGGAACTCCAGTTTACGAATGTGTTGGTGATAGTTTTGTTCTGCCGGAGTCAGGGTGCGTGATCCATAAGCAATGACCCTCAGTTTTCCTTCTCTGTTTTGGTACAGAACCGCTCCTAGGCCTATTTGCGAGACATCTGTGTGGAGTATGAAGGGGCTGGTGAAATCTGGATAAGCAAGCACAGGGGTTTGTGTGAGTATATCTATCAGGCGTCCCAAGACCTCCTGATGTTCCTCATCGCCTTTCAGTGGTGTCCATGAGGATTCCTGGGCAGGTTTTGTCTTTCCTTTTGTGGTTCCAGGTTGGGATGTGTCTCACCTCACCCGCAGTAGGTCGTAAAGCAGCTTGGGTATTCGTGAGAAATCTTGCACATATAACCTGTAATAACGCAAGAATCCAAGCAACAGTCACACTTCCCCCACGGTTTGTGGCCTTATGTCTTTCAACGCCTGAACCGCTTCTATGTTTTTGGGGGTCCACCTTCACTCCTTCTGCAGACACCAGCCGACTTGGCGAAAAAGCTCACATTTTTCAGGCTTCTATTTCACTCAATGTTGCTGCAGGGCCTGTAGGACTTTACGTAACACCTGGAGATGTTTGTCAAATGTCTTTGAAAAACACAGCACATCATCAAGATAAGGGATGCAACGGTCTTCCCTAAGTGCATTAAGCATTTCGTCCATACTCCTTTGGAAGGCAGCAGGCACATTCGACAATCCAAATGGGATTCTGTGAAGGAAATCATATATTAGGTTGTTATCATTAAGTGTTTATTTCTTGTCTAGAATAGTGTGCATTGCTATCCATGTGTGCAGTCCTAGTTCATCTCGCCCCAGTCCTTAGATAAAACTGTTAACGCAGGAAAGTGTGAGCTGGGACCTTGAGCCAGCTGTTGGTGGCGCCCAACTGGCTCTTTTTGTTATGTCTTGTAATGTGCAATGCTTTGCTGAATGAATAAAAACCAGGTAGGGGCGCTTGGGCAGTTGAATTAGTGCCGGGGAACGCACGAGTTCTTTCCCCGAAGCTTTTTCCCTATGGCATGGTATAGAAAAGTCAATCTTGGCTGGTCTGAGTTACTCTTTATGCTGCTTAGCAGCTACGCTTGTCCTAGTCTTCTTTTAGAGATTTCTTTGACAGATTCTGACCCATTCATACAATCCCCAAGGAGTGGCGAATGCCATCAGCTGTCTTGATCCCTCTGTGATGAATACTTGATGATAAGCTTTGCCCTGATCTAGAATGGAAAACCAGTTGTACCCACCCAGTGAATCTGTTAAGTCCTGGATGTGTGGTAGTGGAAGTCGATCTGGCACTGTTTTGTTGTTTAGTAGCCGATAATCAATACAAAAATGTAAGGTGCCGTCCTTCTTTTCCACACAAATGACCGGGCCTGCGTACGGTGACTTGGACTTCACAATCCATCCCTTTATTAACTGTTCCAGAATGTACTCCTTCATTTTTTGGTACAGTGGTTTCGGGATTGATGCATATGCCTTTTGCACAGGGGTATCGTCATTAAGCCTAATCTCCATTTGCAGAGTGGGAATGCAGCCAATGTCACTGCTGTCACGTGAAAACGCTGCTGATTCCTCACGGAGTACTTTCTTCACCGCTTCTTGCTGGTCAATACTCAGGTGGCTTATGTCGACAGGCGGTAGCCAAGGCTGAGTAGAATGGCCTTGCTAGGAGGAGAGATTATTCATGTCCACTGATGTTCCTCCGCCGTGTATCTGGCAACCCCGCGGTCCGACTGTGGCATCCGTCTCCAGGATTTTGTCAATGTGTTGAATGGTGCCCAGAAGAGATCTTTTCGGCATAGTGATGTCATGTTTTGAGTGGTTAGCTATGGGAACTTTCACATGTGGTCGTCTGTTGCCCTGAATTTGAAGAACACCTTCCCCTACTTCTACCTGCTTCATCACTATGTTCTCTTCTGCAGGTTCATAGAGGATTAGAGGGTCAGATATGTCAAAACTCGGCGGGACTCTATGCAACACCAGCACGGTTCTTCCAGAATCATCACATTGTCTCTTCCCACTCTCACAGTAACTAGATCACAATCAGTTTTCTGCGAGACCCGAATTAAGTTTACAAGGGCTGCAACTTCATCAGTTTCCATACGCAGTGCTCAACATAAAAGTTTGATGACTGTGGCAACTGGCTCGCTAACGCCCTGCCCCTGCACAATTGCTTCCAGCACATTTGAACCAACCAAGGGCTGTGACAGTGATAATTGACTAAAAATGGAACTTGAATAATCAACTGCGGGTCTTCATTACCAGCAAGATTCACTGTAAGCTTGACCCACTCATCATATGGGATGGCTTGACCATTGACGGCATAAACAGTGAGGTCCACATCGACCAGCTCCTGTAGTGGCCTCACTAGATACTTGGGGATATATTTTTCAGCCCATTTACGGTCAATTATGCTCACTTGTGAGCCAGAATGA
The DNA here is from genome assembly GCF_059441005.1 of Hippichthys cyanospilos. NCBI lineage: Eukaryota > Metazoa > Chordata > Actinopteri > Syngnathiformes > Syngnathidae > Hippichthys > Hippichthys cyanospilos. Next base: position 15,058,573 of record NC_142389.1, on the reverse strand, counting down.
AAAAGAACATCTTGTGGGTAGCCGCCTGTTATACACTTGAGCAAACTTTTCTTCCCGACCAAAGGCACTCTCATCTCTCGACTTTGCTGACTGGCATCTAAGTGTTCTGTAGATTCCCCACCCGTTGGTCTTATTGTCGAGGACTTTGATTGTGTGCCGGTCTCTGACTGTCCCTCGACAGAGACCATGCTGCGTTTAACTGAAATCTGGCCCACTTTAAGCACCCCACTGGTTGACAGCCAGTTCGTCCACAGAGAAAACAATGACTACATTCAGGCTTGTTTTCTTCAGTGCACTTCGACCAAAGAGATGTTTTTCTTTTAACTTGTTGGAGGGTTGAGCTAGTGGATACTGGAACTGCTTTTTGAAACTTGCCAGTGGAGCGGGATGCTGTCGAGCTTCCACTCGCCCTGCTGGTGGTACTGCTCCAGTCCCATTATTTCCACTCGCCTGCTGTTGCATAAGTGATGCCACCATCTGCGTCAAGTCCTCAACCTGAGTTGCAAGGTGATCTGTTGAGTTTGGCTATCACTGTCTTGGCTGGTTGGAGGAGGCTCCTTTAAGATGTCATTGTTGTGCCAGGGCTCCAGTACCACTTTGGTGCGGTTAGCATAAGTTGTTTGTTGACATGGGGCCTGGTTGAATCGACGATGGTGCTCGTTTTCATCATTTATTATTAGCATCACCTGGCTAAGGACTTCTTCATCGCTGACGTAGTTGTTAGTAATGAGGGGTCTTAGTCTATGATACAGGTCGGCATGTTTCCTGCCAAAGCCCTGATAAATTGTGTGAAGAAAAACCTCTTGAACCGTTTATGGGTCATAAGTGATGTCTGTGCTGGTCTGTCATGATCGGAACATCAATTTTTGTTTGAGTCCAATCATGCAATATAGAAACTGCTGCTCTTGTTCAGCCAGCCTGGCACACATCAATTCTTGGAACATCTCAGTGCTTGCTTTTTCTCCCAGTTGTAACCTGAGAAAGCCCTTAAGTTCAGAGACAGTCATATCATCTTTGTTGGACAGCATGTCTCGGAAGGTTCCTGGCCTGACAATCCTCAACACGCCCCAAATTATTTCTGCCTCCGTCAAAACCTTCTTTTACTCCATCTATTTGTCTACTCAGAGTCTAGCTTATATTGGAATTTAGGTCTCCTATATGACCACCATGTATTTTAAACTCCCGACAGTGGAGATAGGCAAGATCCCTTAGGGGCACCATCCTCTCTAGATTTGGCTGTGCAGGCAATGAATGTGTTGCGGCCTGTGTACCACTTGGCATTTTGCATTGCCTAAGCCTTTCCCCAACCTGAGCAAACATTTTTCTTATCTTTTCAACTGCCGGTGTGGTTATTTTTGTTGTTGTGTGTGGGCGAAGTTGTGTTTGTGTGTCTGCATTATATGAAAGTGAGGGCGTAATCTGTGATTGTGATGCATAATCAGTTGGATCCAAGTGGGACAGCTCGTGTTTTAGGCCCTCACTCTTTGTAGTAGTTGGCAAGTCAGATGAAGACCGATATTTGACTTACATATTGATTCATTCAACATCAATAGTGGGTCCGATTGGATGTAAGAAAGTACATAGTCAGCTTAGTCTTTGTCGACACTAAAGCTGAGACAGTCTCGATTTTCAGCAGCATGCTACTCATTAGAGGTCTGCACTGGAGCATGAACAAGTTCCATTTGATGCTCCGGATCAGCAGCTCTTTGCGTGTAGCCAACATTTGTCTTGTTCGCTAGTTTGGTGGCTGGTGGATGTCTGGCCCCTGGCTCTGAGCAGTGGGGTCCTCTACACTGTGGCACCTCCTGGGTCACAGACACGCCTTGTCAACCGGATATCCCAGGATATCCAGGACACACCCATGCAGTTGTAAATCCCAATTCTCTTCTGAAGGGAGAGTGTGCATTCCCTCTTTTCAAGAAGAGCCTGGGCAACACAACCTGACGCCTAAGGTTCCGCTTCAAAGATTCCTACCCCCACTATACATGTAAGTAAGTAACTGCCTTACTTTCCCGAGAAAAGAGACACATTTTTGTGCTGAAAATTAAGTACAAATGAACAAAATATTTGTGTCACATTCACAATAAATGTATTGATAAATATAATGCTATTGTGATAAGTAATAATGACAGTTACATGTTTTATGTCTAGTTATTTAAATTTTTATATTGATTATTTTTCAAACTGATTTTAGCAGTTGTACGGTTGTTGACCAAATTGAAATTCAGTGATCCCATGAATCTATTACAGAACACCAAAAATGTCACAGTTCTTATGCTCCATTTCTGACGAAGAAACACTGTACTGTTTTAACATAATATAATTAAAGAAATACATTGGTTTTAGGATAATGACAATACATTTTCTCTATTAGTGTAGTCAAGTGTCTTGAACATGGGCAATTTGTCTGTATTTAACTTTAGATAAGGATTTTGGTTTTCAAATGGTTTTCTTGTGCGTTTTTGTTATAAAATTTGAGGTCACTTTGATGTAGTAGATAAAAAAAAGAAAAGAGGCAAAAAAAAAACACTCACATTTATACATGTTCTGGGATTTCACAATAGACTGTCTATGTCCGTGAAAAAACCTGTAGATTTTAGTAGAATGTTATGTTAAACCTCAGGGGTCCTTGGCAGCTCAACAACAACACAGAAAAGTACACTGGGAAATAGTTCAATGGGTCACATGATCCTAAACCTCTGACTTCCAAGTAGTTGTTGGAGAAATTAATTAAACCTTTTATTTTTACTGCGTAATAAATCAGTAATTAATCAATGGTGTGCCAATCAATTATGACATGTTAAATGAAGTCATTAATACAGAAATCAGTAGTACTCAGTTGAGTAAATCATGTGTAACAATCAATCATGAGTTAGCAATTATATTGATCAGATGTTCTTAATTGTTGAAATGATGTATTATTGTTGTTGATTCACATAGTGATTATACATTTGACACCTTTTTATTAGATATTAGGGTAGCAACATGTCCCACACATATCAGGTGCGTTCCGGGTCATATTAGTGATAACGGTTGTTGATGTTTTTTCAGGGCCCTGTCAAACAGCATCCAGGGCCCAGGGTCACCTGAAGGCTCCCCCGGAAAGAAGAAGTTGGTTGAGGAAGTGTTGTGGACCTGAGCGACTTACTGGAACATGTTGCTGCATACAGCATTGTGCCACTCACACACAGGCTGGCACTAAGCTTTCACAAATGTGTATTACAAGATTCTGGGTTCCGGCCGCACACATGCATTTCCCCCATGCATTTCTACCCTTTAGGGCCGGAACCTTCATGTAACCTAGGGATCTCTAAGATAATAAAACTAGGAGGAACGGGGAAGGTCCTCAGAGCGTGGCAGTACTGCATCCTTTTGTGGTCCTGTCTCATTCTCCTCATGCATGAGCAGATATGTGCCTTCTCTCTTCCTTGTTTTAGTTATTGGATTTGGCGAGTATTAGCTCAGTGAACCTAACATTTTTCTTGGTCCTTCGAGCCGGATTGCAATATACCTGAGGTTTCCAGAGGCCGAGTCGACAACCAGGAATACCGTTCGCACGGCAGCAATCACCCTGTTTGGGGACTGGCTCTTGACTCCGCATCTGGGGACCGAGGTTTGACGCAAAGCCAAAGGGGTGAAGGCATCGTATGGTGAGTGACACAACGACACACTGGGGGTGTGTGGGTGTGAGTGTAGTTGCGCGTCTTGGTGACTGCAGCAGTAAAAGCCTTGACGATACTAGTCCCTATCAAGTAACGAGACAGAGTAGTCTATAAAACTGGAAAAGGGCGGCGGTGTCCTATGTACTTAAACTCCGCGTGTGAATGTGTGTGTGTGTTTGTGGGTTGTGTGAAAGGAGACAGAGGTCTCATGTAAACAAACAGATGGGATTGTGAGTGACAACTCTTAGTGGAAGCAAAGGCAAGAATACTCTGCAATTTTGGGTAGAAGCTTGAATATTACCACTTCGAGAGCTTATTGTCACCCCGTTTGGCTGGGTAACTCAGTCTCTAGGAAACCCTAGGTTCATCGACAGACTGAGCCAAATTTATTTCAAAATGGGGAACCGGTTCAGTAAAAAGTGGAATAAACAGGATCCAAAACAACAGCTTGCAAGCAAAGATTGGAAATTCATCGAGGGCCAACCCCCGATGAAATAAAGTATTTAAACTTGTGGATAACTAAATACAATTTCGCTGGCCAGCTTAACACTCAAAAATGAACAAATCTGTGGGATAGAAAAAAGACAAAGCAGAAAATCTAAATAGGAAAAGTAAATTGGAAGTGAAAAAGCTGTAGAAGGCATCACATCCCATAAAGCTGATTTGAATGTATTTTTGCAACAAATGGAGGACCTTAGAGGGTCCTACCACATATATGGTATAGAGGTCCAGTAGGTCTGGATGGCCGCTTTGGGGGGTGATTGGCTTGGTAGAAGAGGGGACCCAAAGAGATGTGGTGTTACTCTGGAGCATGATGCTAGAGAACTTGCAAATCGTGTGGGTAGACTAATAAGAACATACGAGGGAGAGATTTAAGCAAAGAGCTCATTTCAATGCTATTGGGAGAGCAGTGCAAAAAGAAAGTGAACCTTTCGAGGAATATAAAGCAAGCATGGTAGAGTGTTTCAAAGCAAATGGTGGCTTTCCTGTGGACCATAGTCCAGGAAGCGTTTATGAGAAGCAATTAAAGAATGCCCTCCATGCCCACTCGCAGCATACAGTCCGCCAGTGGGTAGACAAACATTGGGTAGACAAGGTCACTGGGACGCTTGAACAGTATATCAAGCTATCCATGCTGTAATCCATGTTGTAATCAAAAAAAGAAAAAGACAGAGACTTTTGTGGTGAGTGTTGAGGGAGGAGAAATTTACTTTCAGGGGAAAGGTCATAGACTATACTAGGATCATTAATTTCTTAGGCTAACTTTCTTTTATCTTCATTACATATATATTTCTTTTTCTTGCCTTGTAACAAATTACATGTGTTTTCTGTTGTGGAATCATGCTGATTTGACGGCTATAGTTTTTTCTTTCTTTTATTCACTCAGATGGACTGAATACTCCTTTTTTTAACTTATGGGAGAATTAATGATCATATTGCTGATGAATTCAATTCAATATTGCTATTGAACTGTTTTTTCTTAAATTACTATTGTTGTTTACCCATGCAAAAAAGGCATTGCATATTGTTTTGGAACGTGCATGTTGTTGCTATATGGGCGCCTTGTGTCACAGACCCATACACTTTACTTAGCTCATTGAGGGCTGATGCAAAATTGTTCACTGTGGTGGATATCAGCAATGTGTTTTTTTTCCTTCCTGGTAGAAAGAGACAGTAAATTTTGGTTTGCTTTCACTTTCGAGGGGAATAAGTACATCTACACTCGGTTGCCACAGGGGTATTGTGAAATAACTAAGTAATATTAGTTAATAACTATGCTAAGAATTATTCTTAGAGTTCGTGACGTTTTTTAATCTTATTTTGAAATGCATACTTTTAATTTGTCGGGTTGCGTTGCATTTCCGTTTCCTATTTTACGTTCTCTATGCGTCATTCGGCTCGTTACGGTGACGTAACCGTAAACCGTAAACCGTAAACGTAAACTCATGTTTATAGTTTATTATCATTTATGTTGATAACGCACGCTACCACCTATGTTTAGTAAGCGATGAGTGTTTATTCTGTTTATGTGTTCGTTTGTGTAGCGGTTGCACTTTATAGTTGTTTAGTTGTTTATAGTTGTTAGTTGTTGCTAACCCGCTAATGTCGGCTAAAAATACAGTAAATTCATAGATTAAAGTTCGGCAAGTGTTTATATGTTAGTTGACTGACTTTAAGATTGTTGTTGATTTATTATTCAACAGATACTACATAATGTTTATGGTTACTGCGGCTATATGGGGGCGTACATAGAAATCTAGGAACTGATACCCTACTTCGCGGGTTTCAGACTTCGCGGGGGGTTGACGCCACTCATTAATTGCGAAGTAGGAGGGATCACTGTTTCCCAGGTCATGACAGCCAGCATGTCCACCTTTGTGCCTCCAGGGGGAAGTCAGGTGGTGCTTTATGTTTATGACGTGTTGCTCGCCTCACCAGATGAGGAAACGTGTAAGATAGACACAGTTGCTCTTGGTTCATCTGGCTAATGAAGGCCATAAAGTTAGCAAAAACAATTTGCAGCGTTGTAGAGAGCAGGTGAAGTACCTGGGGCACAATCTAAGTGGTGGGGGCAGGGCAATATTAGAGGACAGGAAAACAACTGTTTTGCGAGACCCCAAACCTTTAACAAAAAAGCAACTGTTGTCATTTTTGGGGTTCACAAATGATTGCAGTGTATAGATCCCGAATTATGCTGAAATCACTGCTCCTCTCTAAACTGATGTATGGTGAAAGCATGACAATGTCTTCGCCTGTAGGACCCCTGAGGCTGAGAAGGCGTTTTGTGAGGTTAAACAGGCACTAGTTTCAAGCACAGCCCTGGCGATCCCAGACTATTCTAAACCTTTTGTCCAGATGGTAGATTGCAAAGGTAACTACATGACGTCATTGTTTGCACAAATTTGTGGTGATAAGATGAGGCCTGTCTCATATTACTCCTCCAAATTAGACAGTGTGGCTTGTGCACTTCCTCATTGCATAAGGACTGTGGTGGCGGCCTCTATGGCCGTGGAATGTAGTTCATCGATTGTGCTTTTTCATCCTCTGACTTTAAAGGTTCCACACGCAGTTGCCGCACTGCACTTAATCCCCGCCCACACTAGTGCCACTTCCTGAAGATCGCGGCAAACGCGATTGTCAGGCGCTGGCCGAGAGCACAACAAAATGCAGATCCGTTTTAAAAGATCAACCACTGCCAATGGGGCATGTGCTTTTTTGTCGATGGGTCCTCAGGAAAAAAAAAATGGCTTGGGGAAAACGCAAACAGGCTATGCTGTGGTTACACCAGAGACTGGGTTGAAAGCAGAGCTGCTTCCGGCTCACTTTTTGGCTCAGGCTGCTGAGCTAATAGCGCTCACACAGGCTTGCATCATTATGAAGCGGGAAACAGTGACAATCTATACTGATAGCCAATATGCCTTTTCCACTTGTCATGTGTTCGCGCAATATTGGAAAAATAGGGGAATGATAACATCCACAGGGAAGGCCATAACACATGCTGAATTGTTAAAACAATTGTTGAACGCAGTGCAACTACCCAAACGCAACCCAAATTGCAATCTGTAAGTGTGCAGCACACACAACTGGACTGAATCAAATTTCACGGGGAAATGCTTTCGCCGACAGAATGGCAAAACAGGCAGCCGAAATGCCCTTCATAGGGATGGCTGATGAAATAAAGTTGCCTCAAAGTGCCATTTTGCAGGATGATCTCCTAATTGACATGCAGCAACAAAGTCCTGCCCAAGAGTAGAAACAGTGGGTTGCTAAGGGAGCTAAACTAAAAAAGGGAATTTATGTCAGCACAGATGACAAGCCCGTTTTGCAAAAAAAACCTCTATAGGTGGGAGACCATTCTGAGTCACGGGAAAACACATTTCTCAACCGCAAGAATGGTCAGGGTCGTGAACCAACATTTCTCAACTTATGGGTTCAGTCTATACTCTAAAAATTTCTGTAGGGCTTGTATGATCTGTGCACGACACAATCCCCAGGAAATGTTTGACCAAAGCGGGGGCAATACCCCTCAGCAACCTACCCATTTCAGCGAATCCACATGGATTATATAGAGCTAAGTAAAAGCGAACAGAAAAATATTGCCTTGTTATCATAGATACGTTCTCAAAGTAGGTTGAAATCTTCCCAGCCAAACAGCCCTATTCGTTGACTGTGGCCTAAGAGTTGTGCAAAGATATCATACCAAGATAGGGTATCCCGGAAACCATCTATAGCAACAACGGTACACACTTTGTGAATAAAGAGATTGACAAAATTGGCCAAATGTTCCACATTGCACTAAAGCATCACTGTTCCTACCACCCGCAAAGTGCAGGATTAGTGGAAAGAATGAATGGCACAATTAAAAATAGACTAAATAAAGTGCATGGAGGAAACAAGCCTGGACACAATTTGCGGACCTCGTCAAATTACACATTAACATCACTAGTGCCTCAGGGTTAACACCCTATGAGGCTCTTATTGGCAGGCCATACAAACTTCTGCTCTTTTCCACACACTGGGAACTAGACAACAAGGCTAATTTAACCTATATGCAAAAAACCCTAGAAAAAAGAACTGAACTAACACCAGTAAGCAATTGCTTACCAGGAAACGATTGCACTTCTTCTCGACAGGACAACAAAGTTGTTCCAGGTGACTGGATCCTGGTGCGGAGCATCAAACGAAAGCATTGGCATTCACCACAGTGGGAAGGACCGCACCAAGTGTTGCTGACCACACCGACGGCCGTGAAAATTGCAGCGCGACACACGTGGATACATCTCACACACTGTAAAAAGGTGAGCTCATTCGATTTACCCAAGAAGGAGGGGTGAGCAAAATCTGACCAAATGGTGGGAGCAGACATATAGTGTCTGAAAACACCGACTGCCTGTGAAGAAATTAAAAGACACCCTTCCTGTTTAGGGGTACATCGAGCGACATGGCCACACTGACATGGGTGAAAGCCGCTGTGAATGATCCAATCATAAAATGGAGCATCCATCCATTTTCTTTCGCTACTTATCCTCATTATGGTCGTTGGCTTGTTGCTTCTATCTTAACAGTCATCGGGCAGTAGGCAGGGGACACCCTGAACTGGTTGCCAGCCAATCGAGGGCACACAAAGACAAACAACATTCACATTCACAATCAACACACATTCACAATCAACACCAAAAGGCAGTTTGGAGTGTTCAGTCTACCTACCATACATGTTTTTGGGATGTGTAAAAAGACTGGAGTGCTCGGAGAAGACCCACGTTAGCTCAGGGAAAACATGCTCCACACAGGAAGGCCAGAGCGCTATAATTGATCCCATGACCTCTGAACTGTGAGACAGACCTGCCAAGCAGTCTTCCACCATGCCGCTGAAAAATGGACCAATACATCTACAGTATTTAAACAAATTCTTTATAGTTTACCAAAGTTAATACCAAAGTTAACCAGGAACTCTTTTCTGTAGTGTCACTGAAGCAGCAAAAAGTGTTTTTTGTTTGTTTGTTTTTTGTCATTGTAACCCATCATTCAAGTCCGATGGCTAACAGTCTTCAAGCTGAAACAAGTGGACCAAGTGGACCCTTATCCATTTTAGGAGTGTATATTCCGCACAAGGGCTAAACTTTGCAAATTTTGCTCAAGCTGATTGATGGCAGCGTGTACCCTCGTCAGTGTGAGATTGAGAAGCGTGTGAACAATGTGGACGTCACAGTGGAGGACAGGATGTGCTGATAAGGGAGGAGGGACTGTTATCTGCCTGACTCAGTTTCCTGAGAAGGTCTGGTAGCAGGCTACTATTACCCCACTCTTATAACACCACTTATAGCACCGCTTAGAGCACCACTGAACTCGTTCTGGTAGTGGGACGATTTCCTTTTTTTTTCATATTGAGGTTATTTGTAATACCCTGACTTTATAGTAATAGACTCTGGGGTAGAAATGAGCCAAACTCCCCAATATGTGCTTTAAAATTCTTTGTAGATTTGAAGTTGGAGTGAACCTCTTCTTTTATAAGCCCCAATTCTACATTTTTCAGATCAGAATGAAAATTTTCTGATCTGAATTCAAATTTTCTACTATAGTTCAAGTCCTCACATAATTGCCAAATCTTCACAAAAGTGTACCTTTTCATTTGAACAAGTTGCAAGTGTTCTGGGCACATCCACACATATGGTTAGGTAGGCCTACAAATCTCTGCTATTTCCCATATGATATAAAAATGTCTCGAACTAGTCTTATCCTTTATATCTCCTTGTCCTTCTTGAGCATCGCTCTTACTTTGACACGAGTGTGCATTCATTTATCCAGGAAAGCATGGGAGACCCTGGCTACATGGTGTATACAATGTAGCTGTTTGAGGTCATATGTGAACATTTAAACAGGTAAAACATTTACCATAGCACTGATTCTCTTCCCCAACAATAGCCCTGCTAAAATGACGTATCAGGACAATAGCATGGTTAAGGTGGAGGGGGCTTTTTAGGGAGGCACCATGAACTGGTTGCCTGTCAATTATATGGCACACCGAGACAAACAAGCTGCCACACACCCAATCACACCTAAGGACAATTTAGAGTGTCCAATACACCTACCATGCAAGTTTTGGATGTTGGATGTTTGGAATGTTGGAATGCTGTCAAAGTCCCTGCGGAGAACCCACGAGGACAGAGAGTATGCAAACTCCACACAGGAAGGCCAGAGCGCGCTGCATTTGAATTGGGGACAAGCTAACCAGTCTGCCACTGTGCCGCCTGGTACAAAAGCAAAAAAAAAGTCAACAGGCTACAATGCTGTGAAAAAGTATTTTCCCCTTCCTGATTTCTTTGTTTTTCCTTTTTGCATATTTATCACTCGCAAAGGTTTCATTTCATCACACCGAGACAACACAAAGATATAGAGAAGACAGTTTCTAAAAGATTGTTTTATTTGGGTGTAAAATACAAACCTATCAAACCCTATGTGAAAAAGTAATTGTTGACTACTCATACTGGTGAGTTTGTGTCACATTTGACAACAATAACTGAAACCAAACATTTGGGATGATTGGTGATGAGTCTTTTACACCGCTGTGGAGGCTCTGCCTCTTTTGGAGAATGTAGAAAATAAAATTCATCTGGAAAACTGTTGGGTTTAAAGTGGGCTCGATACCCCACAAATGACCCAAGGAGAGGTGTAAATAATAACTCAGGAGTCAGAGATTTAGTTTTACCACTGCAGTGGGGAGAGCTCGAAGGAGACCATGACCGTGTGTTAGCCTCGTAGCAAAGTCTTTCCCGAGCTCTTCGGCTGCAGTCTTTTATTGAAAAGTTGTTGCTGAGTCGTGGTGGGTCTCATGATTCAATCTGTGGCATCACATGGCTATTGTACAAATGGCAGGTTCCACTCGCCCTTTGAACATTGTTGACAACTCACACATCCCAATGTCTATGCATAGACAATAGGGAGCCGGCACGGCTCCTGGAGCACATGAAACAATGCCGCTTCATCAGTGCAACAGCCAGTTTATAATTAACTTATCTTACAAAAACTTACATTTTGATGTCTTGTTTGCTCTAATGAATCCTCACAGGTTTTGTGTTTTCAAAAGACTACAGCTGGACTTAAAAAAAAAGACGAAATGCTGCAAACAAACATCTTTTTGTCTTTGTTAAAAAGTAAAGACAAAAAGCACTGTGTTTGTCATGTTTTGTTGGGTTTTGTTACCTTCCCCCGGTCATGTGGTTGTTATTTTCCCCGGGTCATGTGCTTTTCGGTCACGTTCTTAGCTCCCTCATGTCAGCCCTTCCTGTCCATGTCTCATTAGTTAATCTGCTTTCCCCAGCCTCTCGTTCTCCTCCCAGGTGTTTCGCGTTGTTTTGATTATTTATCAGTCTACTTAAAGTCCCCGTCTATGTAGAACCAGTTGTCGCGTCATTGTCTACTCTTTTCTGCTCTTGCCCGTTTTGCCCATATCCTCACGTCGAATTTCCCTGTCTCCCCTCCGCTGTTCCCCGTCAGTCTGTTTTGCTTCCCATTCTTTTGCCACCTAGTGCGTTTTTTTTTTTTTTTTTGCCTTAAATGTTCCTGCCTTATTTTTTGCTATTAAACAAGTTATTTTGAGTCCATCCGCCCACGCCTGCAATTTATTGGTTCCACGTCCCACGTCACGCCGCGGATGCTGCCTCTCAGCTGGGAGAAGAACACTCTACTACTGAGCCATGCCGCCCCATTCAAACCCACCTTGCTCTGCCCTTCCTGTGTGGAGTTTGGATGTTCTCCCCAAGCCTGCGTGGGTTCTCTTTGGGCCGGCTTCCTCCCACACTCAGGAATGTGTATTTGACATGCTAAATTGTGAAATTGGGTGTGTGAATGGTTGTTTGTCCCTCCGTGCCCTGCAATTGGCTGGCAACCAGTTCAGGATGTCCCCTGCCTACTGCCCATAGTCCACTGGGGTAAGCACCAGCAGGTCTGAGACCTTAGTGAGGATAAGCGGCTCCAGAAAATGGATGGATGCATGGATAATTATAGTTGACCCGTGCTATTTTGGGCTAACTGGGACCAGGCCAGTGCGCAGAGCAAAATTCTTGCTAATTGTTTTTTTAGACATATAGCAGGAACCTGTTAAAGAGAAATTAAGAGAGAAAAAGAGAGAAAGTTCTTTTAGGTATTGCACTAAACAACAATTTCTCCTTACTGAAGGTGGCCAACATATGGTATTGGTAGTCATTCTTTGCGCTGCATTTCAGAGTCAAGGTTTTATTGAACTGAACTGCATTCATTATACCAACGTATGATAAAACAGCAATGTTTAAAACAGTGGTTCTTAATCTTGTAGGAGGCACGGAAACCCCACCAGTTTCTTATGCTCATTCACCGAACCCTTTTTTAGTAAAAAAATAAAATATGATTTTTTTTGACTGGTGCATGAAATGAATGGTGGATCTCTGTGGCGGAGGCTCCACCGAACCCCTGAAACTGACTCATCGAACCCCTAGGGTTCGATCGAACCCAGGTTAAGAACCACTGGTTTAGAATTATTTATTGTGTTATATAAATATGATTTTAATGAATAAATTCCTAGCACATAGTAGATAGCAAAGGAAAAGATGTCTTTCCATTCAAGTAACCAATGAACACATCGCAAAGTATCATTAAACATTTTGTCCTGTTTGATGTGTATTCCCTCTAGTGGACATGATTTCCAAATGCAGTTTAGAGCCAAGAGAACACACACTAGGTAGACATTGTGGCTTCTGATAACTGTTTTTGTTGTTGTTTTGTTTTGAGCTGGTCTGCTTAATTTGGATAATTAAAGTAAAGATGAAAAAAAAGTCTATAAAAATGCCTTTTTTCAGTTAAAAACTAGTAGGAAATGTGTTCAGTTATATCATCAAATTCAACTTTATTTTTTAATTGAAATAAGTCAGAGAGGACACTGTCTTTAATCCATGCATCCATCCATTAGCCACTGCTTATTACGGGGTCTGGTCGCAGGGCAGGGAAGCCGAGACGTCCCTGTCCCTGGCGCCTTAAGCAAGATCCCTCAAGAGGATCCCCAGGTGTTCCCTGGCCAGCTGAGAGATATAGTCTGCTCCAGCATCTCCTGGATTGTCCCTGGAACACCTCCCCATGGAGGTGTCTGGGAGGCATCCAAACCAGAGGCCTGAGCAGCCTCAACTGGCTCCTCTCAACTAATTAGCCCCAGGAGGGGCTCAGTCGAGCTGACAGAGCTTCTCACTCTACCTCTAAGGGAAACCCGGACACCCTGCAGAGGAAATTCATTTTTATTGTTTGTATCTGGGATCTTTTTCTCACAATCACGACCCACAGCTCATGACCATAGGTGAGAGCTGGAACGTAGCTAGATTGGTATATGGAGAGCTTCGCCTTTCGGTTCAGCTCTCTCTTCACCATGACAGGCAGGTACAGCGTCCGCATCACTGCACTGAGCCACCTGTTGATCTCCTGTTCAACCCTACGCTCCCCCATGGACCAAGGTATTTGAATCCCTCTACTTGGGACAGGACCTCATCCTTGACACAGAGAGGATATTTCACCTTTTTCTGACTGAGGACAATGGTCTCAGATTAGGAGGTGCTGATTTTCATTCCAACCACTTCACACTTGGCTGCAAACCCCTCCAGTGAGAGCTGTAGGTCACGGCATGAGCAAGGCCAAAAGCACCACATCATCTGCCAAAAGCAGAGATGCAACGATGAGACCCTCAAACAGATCTCCCCCTCAATGCTTCAGCTGTGCCTAGAAATTCTGTCCATAAAGACAATGAACAGAATTGGTGACAAAAGGCAGGCTTAGTGGAGTCCAACCCCTGATGGAAACAGATTCGACTTATTTCCGACAATGCAGACAAAACTCTGACAGTGATGGTATAGGGACCGAACAGCCCATATCAAGGGGTTCGGTGCCCTGTACTCCCGAAGCACCCCCACACAGGACTCCCCAAGAGACATTGTTGAACGCCTTTTCCAAGTCCACAAAGCACATGAGACCAGTTGTGCAAACTCCCATGCACCATCAAGGATCCTGATGGGGGTGTAGAGCTGGTTCACTGTTCCACGGCCGGGACGAAAACCACACTGCTTTCCCTGAATCCAAGGTTTGACTTTCTGAACACACCTGAATAGACCTTACCGGTGAGGCTGAGTGATCCCTCAGTAGTTGAAACACACTCTTCTTAAAAAGAGGGACAACCAACCTGGTCTGCCAATCCAGGGGCACTGTCCTTGATGTCCATGCAATGTTGTAGAGGCATGTTAACCAGGACACACTTACAACATCCAGGGTTAGTGGTGCACTGCTTCCGTCTCCTGAAACATCAGATGGTAGACCAGAATTTTCTCAAATCCATCGGGAAAGTCATTTTTAATGGCCTCACCGAACTTCTCCCACACCTGACTTTTTGCCATACTCCACTTGGCCAGCCAGTACCTGTCAGCTGCCTTAGCTCATGAAATCTAGATCACTTCAAAAGAAAACATGCTCAGCATTTGATTGCATAATTTTTCAGGAATGTCTAGGTTTCTTTTTCTTTTGTCCTTGATTGCTACACTGTTTTGTGTCTTTAACATGTCCTCCCACTGGATGGCGTCTCGGAACAGTGCAACAACAATGCAGCCGAAAACATATTGTCATATGATTTTGTTAGTTATTCCATGAAAATAAGTGATGTGTGTATTTGATAATTAAAATCACTGTATGGTAATATGAAATATCTCAAAGCTATACAGGTATGTCATGATTAATCTTTGTTGAATGGAACACTATCTTCTGGCACCATACGTAATAAAGGTATCTTTTGACTGTGTATCTTTATATAGTGCTTTTCTATTATCCTCAAGAACTCAAGCGCTCAACTAACAACTCAATTACCAAATACACTCACAGTGCCGATAAACTATGTTATGTGGCCACAGCTGCCCCAGGACAGACTGACAGAGGCAAGGTGGGTGAGGTGTCGTGCCCAAGGACAAGATGGGACAAGGACTTGAGCAGGGGGATTAGATCGGCAGGCTAGCGGAGTGTGGAGTTCAGGCAGGATCAAAGCACTAAACCCCAGGTCTAATCGGCAGACGATCGGATAGTCGGAGGAGAACAGGGTCGATACACAGGCAGACGGGCAGGAAGAATTGCTGGAAAGCTCGGTGTGCTGCATAAAGACAATCTGGCAATGTCTGAGAAGGAGAGACCAGGTTATATGCAGAGCAGTTGATTAGAAACAGCTGTTGGTGTATAGGGCTGGTTGGCAGGTGTGTTGAGGCAGAGAATGAGGTGACTGAGTGATGAACTGTGACTTGAAGTGTCCTTGAGCAAGACGCTGAACCCCCAGTTGCTCCTGTGTCATCAGTAGGTAAATGACGAGTTAGTGTACCCAAGGTAGAAAAGCATTATTTTCAAGATTCACTTCCCCGAGTAGAAGACTACATTCCATGATTAAGCAATAAATAAATAGCAATAAACAACAGAGACAATGGTGCTAATTTTTTAGTGCAAGATATTGTTTATGCGTGCAGTAGGAGGCAGATTAATTTGTGAGGGATTTGTTGAGAATCCAGAGGTCTTGTGGGTAGAATTTGTTTGCCAATCTGGCAGTTCTGGCCCTCCAGCGCTTGTAGTATCTGCCTGATGGCAGCATTTCAAACAGGTCGTTTTGTGGGAGTGTCCTATCCTTGGTGATGTCGCGTGTTCTCCGCAGAACCCTGGTGTTGTAAATGTCCTGCAGTGAGGGCTGCACCACAGATACGCTGTGAGGGTTAGGGTTAGGGTTAGAGCCTTCCTGTCTTGTGCCGTGCAGTTGCCGTACCAGACTGTAATGGGCGCGTTGAGGACACTTTGGATTGTGTATCTGTAGAAGTTGTCAAAAGTCTTTGATGACATGCCAAAATTCTTCAGTCTCCACAGTAAGTATAGTCTTTGTTGGGACTTTTTGATGATCTGTCGAGTGTTGTGGGACTAGGTGACATCCTTGCTAATATAAATGCTGAGAAATTTGAAGGATTTTACCCTCTCCCCCTCAAGCCGATCGATGAATAGGGGTTTGCGCCGCTCCACCTGCCGCCTTGGGTCTATAATCAATTCTTTGGTTTTGTCCGTGTTGCCAGCTCTTTCCCTTTTGCTATCTCAGCCCCACCAGTGATCAGCCCGATGACTGCAGTGTCGTCTGCATACTTAATTACGCTGGTGTTGTTTTGGGAGGCAACACAGGTGAAGAGTGTGTAAAGCAGGGGGCTCAGCACACAGCGCTGGGTGTTCCTTTGTGCATTTGTGGGCTCTGACTGATTGGGGTCCTCCAGTGAGGAAGTTCAGCACCCAGTTCTTAGTTCAGCTTATTCATGGTTCATCTCAGACCTTGAAGACTGAAAATATTCTGTTTGATTATAGTATAGATTGTTTAGAACAACATGAAAATATTTAATCACTTGAAAAACAAATGGAGAATGGGATCAGAAAAAAAAGCAAGCCTGACAATTGTGGTGTTTTTTAACATTTGGGAAATTAACCTTGTTCAAATCCAAATGAAGCACAACAGATGCTGTTCATGCGTCCCTCTTTTTTTATTTAACATTAACTTACATACAAGAATGTTTGATTACAATAATTTTTTGATTATTGATTTTTATTGATTGTAAATTATCCATGATATTATTTGGCAAAGGCTGATTAAAAATCAAATGCTGGGGCCATCATGTATAGAGTTTTAAAATTACTTTGACAGCTGTATGTTTAAATGGAACATAGGGCATTGAGATTTGCGATTTGTCTCAAACACAACTAAAGTGAAGAGTCCCCTCGATTGGGTAAAAAGGCTGTTTGCGTTTGATCTCTCTTTGTTGCAGAGAAGTGGGGCAAATACTCCTTAAACAGAATGTGAGAGGAATTCTGATGCCAGAGGGGCAGAGTTTTCTAACGCAGCTTGCACCTGCTCTGCTGATGGGTAAAGGACAGCGATTCCTCTCCTCTCTTGGCTTTTGCTCACAAGGTGAAAAATTGGTTCTCTTTCACACCCTCCTACTCTACTCCATAGCAACAGTTCCCCTGGAGAGCCACAATGTAGGTCAGATTTGTATACATACGCATGCGGGCTTTTCGGGCTTTTGATGTTCATGCGCAAATCACACCCTTAAGGAGTCAACTTCTTTGTAATGATTCTAAAAATAATTAACAAACAAAACAAAACAAAAAAAGTTTCACGGACCACCCATTGGATTCACTTTCCACTTGCGACTCTTACCTTCATATATTTGGTTGAGGGTTTATATATATATATATATATATATATATATATATATATATATATATATATATATATATAGTCAGCCCCCGGCTTACGAGCATCCTGATTTGCGAACAATTCGCCTTACGAGCGTGGATCAGGGAGATTTTTGTCCTCCGCTTAAGAGCAAACCTCTCGCCTTACGAGCATTCCGACAATCCTGCCATTGAGTATGTAGATATGTTCTCGCCTAACTGCGTCAACATATTCAGCAGTTGCATCATCTACAATCATTAACAGATACTTGTAGCGGTAACGTGAACGCTATTGGTCTTACAACCTCACACTGACTGTCTCACTCACGGTGTCTAAATATATTACCATTTAAGTATAGTGTTTGTACAGCTAGAGGGAAAAACAGCTGACATGAAATTAAATGTGCCGATTGCAGGACAAAGAATTGTCATTGGTTTAAATGTGTGTTTTTTTTTAATTAATTGTCAATACATTCCAACCGTTTAAAAAAAAGTGCGAATAATTATCAGTCAGTCAAGGAGACGCCAATATGCTATTGGTCGATTAAGGTCACCCGGTCTCACTCACGGAGATGCTATTGGCCGGCGTCACACGTCAATCACAGAAATGCCGATATGCTATTGGCCGAACGCCTTTATCTAGCTTGATGGGACAGGATGGAAGGAAGTAGAGAAAATGTGTGAAAAACGGAATGTTTTGAAGACTTTGCAAACTTTATCTGTTAGACATAGCTTCTAAAATTACTAGCAGCGGTAAAGGAAGAAATAAGAGGATGATGTTTTAGTATCTCCGTGATTTGCACCCTGACTGAAAGAGTTACTGTAACACTGTAAGACCAATAGCCTATTTGCGTTGCCGTGTCGGCATCGAGCATTAATCTCTGCATCCTTTTACGGGTGGAAATTCAGTGCTGTTTAATGATCGTGCTACATAACTGCATGTCATGTTAGACGGCAACCTCCCGACATGCTTTGAGACAGCGCCCTTGTTGCAATACTGTGAGTTGAAACCAAGAGTGAACTAATGTTCGAATAAGCTATAAGTATGGTGCCTAATTAAAACAACACACACACCCTCCCCTCCGCCTCCACTCAGCTCAATTCACGTCGGGAAAAACAGCTGCCTCCACTCAGCTCAATTCACGTCGGGAAAAACAGCTGACATGAAATTAAGTGTGCCGATTGCAGGACAAAGAATCGTCACAGGTTTAAATGTGTTTTAATCAATTAGATGTCAATACATTCCAACCGTTTAAAAAAACGTGACAATAAGTATCAGTCAGTATCAGTCAGACGCCAATATGCTATTGGTCGATTAAGGTCACCTGGTCTCACTCACGGAGATGCTATTGGCCGGCATCACACGTCAATCACAGAAGTGCCGATATGCTATTGGCCGAACGCCTTTATCTAGCTTGATGGCACAGCTGGTTGGGATGGAAGGAAGTAGAGAAAACCCTGACTGAAAAAGTTACTGTGACACTGTAAGACCAATAGCATGTCAGGTATATAGTGTTGACTTCTACTTACCTCAGCTCAAGTCACATTTCACCAAAGGTAAAAGTCGTTATTCCGTGGTATTTGTTATTTAATGAAACTGTACAGTAGATTATGTGACTCAATATTAATATATATACATTATGTGACTGAATATTGTGACTCAATATTAATATATACATATACAGCGTGATGTTCTCACATAAGGCTTCTGCGCGCGTTGCACGCATTCACGAATTAACATGGGTTTGGATTGCCCGCTATACGAGCAATCCGAGATACGAGCGTAGAGCGTAGCCGCTGAACGGATTAAGTTCGTAACCCGGGGGCCCACTGTGTATATATGTGTATATATATATATATATATATATATATATATATATATATATATATATATATATATATACAGTGGGCCCCCGGGTTACGAACTTAATCCGTTCAGCGGCTACACTCGTATCTCGGATTGCTCGTATAGCGGGCAATCCAAACCCATGTTAATTCGTGAATGCGTGCAACGCGCGCAGAAGCCTTAGGTAAAATCATCACGCTGTATACATATATTAATATTAAGTGACATAATCTACTGCACAGTTGCATTAAATAACAAATACAAAGGAAAAATGACTTTTACCTTTGGAAAGACGTGACTTGTGCTGAGATAAGCAGAGATGAGCAGAGATGAATGCTCGAAGTCAAAACGGTGAATCAGATATGCTATTGGTCTTACAGTGTCAAAGTAACTTTTTCAGTCAGGGTTTTCTCTACTTCCTTCCATCTCAACCAGCTGTGCCATCAAGCTAGATAAAGGCGTTCGGCCAATAGCATATCGGCACTTCTGTGATTGACGTGTGACGCCGGCCAATAGCATCTCCGTGAGTGAGACCGGGTGACCTTAATCGACCAATAGCATATTGGCGTCTCCTTGACTGACTGATAATTATTCGCACTTTTTTTTAAACGGTTGGAATGTATTGACATCTTATTGATTAAAACACATTTAAACCTGTGACGATTGTCCTGCAATCGGCACACTTAATTTCATGTCAGCTGTTTTTCCCGACGTGAATTGATCTGGGTGGAGGCGGAGGGGAGGTTGTGTGTGCTGTATTTACTAGGCACCACTCTTATGGCTTGTTCGAACGTCAGTTCACTGTTGGTTATAACTCACAGAATTGCAAGAATGGCGCTGTCCCAAAGCATGTCGGGAGGTCGCCAACTAACATGACATGCAGGTTTGTCAAGCAACCATTATATGGCACTGTAATACCAGCCGTAACAGGGTGAATTGTTCAACCCCTTAAGTTTATACGGCAATGCATATAGGCTATTGGTCTTACAGTGTTACAGTAACTCTTTCAGTCATGGTGCAAATCACGGAGATACTAAAACATCATCCTCTTATTTCTTCCTTTACCGCTGCTAGTAATTTTAGAAGCTATGTCTAACAGATAAAGTTTGCAAAGTCTTCAAAACATTCCGTTTTTCACTCATTTTGTCTACTTCCTTCCATCCTGTCCCATCAAGCTAGATAAAGGCGTTCGGCCAATAGCATATCGGCATTTCTGTGATT
Source organism: Hippichthys cyanospilos (assembly GCF_059441005.1). Classification (NCBI taxonomy): domain Eukaryota; kingdom Metazoa; phylum Chordata; class Actinopteri; order Syngnathiformes; family Syngnathidae; genus Hippichthys; species Hippichthys cyanospilos. The sequence goes on along the minus strand of NC_142389.1, from coordinate 15,038,101 downwards.
GACGTGTGACGCCGGCCAATAGCATCTCCGTGAGTGAGACCGGGTGACCTTAATCGACCAATAGCATATTGGCGTCTCCTTGACTGACTGATAATTATTCGCACTTTTTTTTAAACGGTTGGAATGTATTGACAATTAATTAAAAAAAAACACACATTTAAACCAATGACAATTCTTTGTCCTGCAATCGGCACATTTAATTTCATGTCAGCTGTTTTTCCCTTTAGCTGTACAAACACTACACTTAAATGGTAATATATTTAGACACCGTGAGTGAGACAGTCAGTGTGAGATTGTAAGACCAATAGCGTTCAAGTTACCGCCATAAGTATCTGTTAATAATTGTAGATAACGCAACTGCTGAGTATGTTGACGCAATTAGGCGAGAACGTTTCTACATACTCAATGGCTGGTTTGTCGGAATGCTCGCAAGACGAGAGGTTTGCTCGTAAGCGGAGGACAAAAATCTCCCTGATCCACGCTCGTAAGGCGAATTGTTCGCAAATCAGGGTGCTCGTAAGCCGGGGGCTGACTGTATATATATAGTTGAGGGTTTTTAACCAAATTTTAAGGTGAAGAGATTAATTTGATCAGTTACAGATCTTAATTTATAATTGATCCCTCCTTTTTTATTTCTTGACAACACAAATTATAATTAATAAAACTAACAAAATATTGAAATATTTCACTGGTCTGGTAAACGAACTGAAAATAAATATTTACTTCAATATTTCAATGTTTGAGATGCATCTGTACAATGGAGTTTTTATTGACATTTGTTGAGATGTAGACAGAATTATGTGAGCCAACTATATCAAGTGAGGAATAATCTTCAAAAGAAGGATTCCTCTACAATTTTTCAACAGATGCACGTTACATGTAATTTCAAGGTAAGAGTGGCAAGTGGAAAGTGAATCCATTGGGGGGTCCGTGAAACTTTTTTTGTTTTGTTTTGTTTGTTAATTATTCTTAGAGTCATACAAAGCAGTTGACTCTTAAGGGTGTGATTTGCGCATGAACATCAATTATTCAAGGATGAAAAATTTAGATCCTAAAATATACCTTCTCAGACAAAATATAACTGTCAAAGACTCGAAAAGAGGCTGAGGAATGTGATCCCTCTGTAGCGTGTTTCAAGCAATGGCACATCTTGGAGCCACTTTTCAGAAAAAAAAAGAAAAACATTTGTTCTGCTCAGGCTTGGTTGTCATTGATGAAAGTTAGGTCGCAACACAAATGCGCATAGACAAGCAAGCAACATTACGCATCAGTGATTTCTTTTTCACATTTCTTGTGATTACTACTTGTTCGCATGCACACCATTACGTACATCTCTGTTAATAGATATACAGATATAGATTGTGACATAGTGAGTGTGCGTCATGGCTCAAAAAAGGTTGAAAAACACAGAATGCATTACAGTTCATTACAGTAGGCCTTAATCCTGGTGTACTGTGTAGGTATTTAAAAAAAAATGGCTAGGTATTTTAAAAAAATGGCGGATCAGGAGTGCATTGCCTTTTTGGAACTTGAATAAATGTGCTTTTGACTCATGTTTTCTTATTTTTTTGGAGTGGGTATCTGAATTTTAAAACAAAATGTGTGCACAGGCCATAGCAGCTAACATAGGTATTAGAAAAAGGTGTTTATTGCGTACCATTGTAAAATGGCAATTAAATACTTCTAGTAAAAATAACTTTGTATATAGTTACCTTTTACAGAGTTCAAAACATAACATAAAAGGAAATTTACAAATATATTAAAACCCAATTTAAAAGGGGGGTATCATCAGAACATATCACAGTTTATATGTTTAACACAAAAACCTATCAAGTCCGAGCCTTGTTCTCTATTACATCATACCAAATACTAGACTATTTCGCCCCTCCAGACCACCAGAGGCGGTGCTAAAAGCACGGAATAAGCCTTCGCGCAAGCACAAGACAAGAATGCATACCAACAAAAACGTCATGTATATGACACCGGGGACATATATAAAAGGCATCGTCACCCGGTAGTCTGTCGAACCTACTCGTGCGAACAACGCAGAGACAGGGAATCAGAGTGACAAGTAACTCTGGTGGTCCTCCGGGGCTCATAGAACCGCTGTTACATACGTAACTGTCGTTCTATTTCGCCCCTCCAGACTGCCAAAGGCGGTGCAAAAAGCATGGAATGACGAATAACAGCAAAGTCACGAAGAGACCATGGTACTCACCTCAACCTCATATATTTGCCCCTGAGGAGCCCAGGACCACAGGCAGAGAGTGGGGGGCTGCAATATCCATACAGTAGAACCTGGCAAAAGTGCCAGGTGACGACCAGGAAGCAGCAGCACAAACATCCTCCAAGGGAACCCCTTTCAGCACAGCCCAAGAAGTTGCGACACTCCTAGTAGAATGGGCGCGGATTCCCGAAGGCAAGGGGAGTTCCAAATCACCGTAAGCATGCGTGATCACGTCTACAATCAAGTGAGACAAACACTGTTTGGAGAGCCTAAGGAAGGACCCCTGTACGAAACGAAACCCACTTGAGAGGCACCTCACACAGGGGTTCATAAGAAGGCCGGCACAAGGAGACAAGCACCACATGCAGGTCCCTGGTAGGCGTGCGTGGCGCACTGTAGGGTCGGATACAGCAAGCACAAGAATGAATGAATGAAAAAACAAGCGGTTGGCGTCCTAACGAGTCGCCATCAACCGACGTGGTCTCTTGTCACAAGGGCAAATGCATGTAGACATGCCTCACCAAACGACAAAACCAACTCAGTATCACCTTTCCGTGCCACAGACATGGCAGCGAACAACAGGTGCGAAACAGAGTTGCCAATGCAAGCCAAGCGCGCACAAGCATTATAGGCCTTTGTAATCAGGTCATCCGCCATACGACATTGTACGTTAGGACAACGCCGCGTTCTCCGAGCGAGCTCGCCTGGTGACAAGAGCAAGGAAGCGACATCCTCCTCCACAGCAGGCATGCGATCTAACCCAGTGCTAGCAGCATCCTGCAAAGCTGCCAATGTACGCCCCTCAGAAGTAAGGCGGGCAAACGCACTCGTATCAGCCCAACAGGACAGCAAAAATCTAAATAATGGCCACACTGCGGAACAACGAAGGCAACAGAAGGGCGGCCACGTCGGAAAAAGGGATTAGTTCGGGGAGACTGGGGACAAGGAATGTCCACCTGTAGCTCCCACAAAGCAGCGCGCAAAAGGGACATAAGCGAGTCCGCATCACCCAATACAGTGAGGGACGAACCTCTATCAGAAGGAGGGGAACCAACAGTAGAGTCCCCAGAATCGAACTCAGATCCACAGAAGCATGAGTCTGAAGCAGAGATAGAAATGGCATCAATATCCTTGTAAAGGTCCGGTGCAACAGCGCCTTGGAAAGAAGACGGCTTGAGGCGCTCCTGCAACAGTGCAGACATCCCTTCCAATTGAGAACACAAATAGGCAACCTCCTCCTCTAATCCAGAGGCCCATTGCTGACCTGAAAGCGTGATCACGCGTTGAGGGAGCAGGTGGAGCTACATTGGCAGAGCGGCGTTTCACGCCACGTCTGCGAACGGGCGGCAAGGAGACCGCCAACGCAATAGGAGCCATCCCTTCCAATTGAGAACGCAAATAGGCAACCTCCTCCTCTAATCCAGAGGCCCATTGCTGACCTGAAAGCGTGATCACGCGTTGAGGGAGCAGGTGGAGCTACATTGGCAGAGCGGCGTTTCACGCCACGTCTGCGAACGGGCGGCAAGGATTCCGCCAACTCAATAGGAAGAGCCATCCCTTCCAATTGAGAACGCGAATAGGCAACCTCCTCCTCTAATCCAGAGGCCCATTGCTGACCTGAAAGCGTGATCACGTGTTGAGGGAGCAGGTGGAGCTACATTGGCAGAGCAGCGTTTCACACCACGTCTGCGAACGGGCGGCAAGGAGACCGCCATCGCGATAGGAGGAGCCACGGACTTAGTCTCGTTGGACTTCAAAGGACCAGTCACATCATCCACGGCCACACTCACCTCTGTGTTAACGTGCGCCGAGTCACGACAACGCAAACAGCGTCCACCCCGTGAGTCTGCCAGCACAACGCAACAGCCACATCATCGTTCTAGTTCATATATCAGCACATTTTACTGAGACACACATTTGTTTATGTTAGGTCTTACACTTTTTTTAAATCGCTTGTGCCCCTTCAAACTATAATAGCCTTTTCTTATAGCGAAAAGCTTCTGGATACTGTAGCAAAGTTGGCCATTATATGTTATATACATCATTTGTGCCATTTTGAATTCAACTAAGTCATCATCAGTAAGTAAGTAAGATCATAAGTTGTTCAAGACTCACTCCAGAGCAGCAAACATTTTTGAAACACTGCAACTGTTCATTAATATATATATAATGTAAATAATATAAGACCAAGCACAGAGCCTATGTAGTATCTTCAGCTGAATTGATTTTTTTATTATTACAGTAAATTGCACATCCTGATTTCTATCATCCAGGTAACTTGTTATCCATTTATATACCATCCTTTTATTATTTTTTTCCATTCATACAATATGATCTATAGTAACAAATGTTTTCTTTAAATCTATGAAAATCAAAATTGGGAATTATTTATTATAAATATTAGTCGCAATTTCCTACAAAATCTCCAATACTTACAATGAAGTGGACTCGTTCTTCTTGGAACCATATAGATTTTCACTTACAAGATACTTCTTAAAAGTGAATTTATCAATGAAATTATTAAGTGTGTGTATGTGAATAGAATTTTTCTAGATTGTTTTTGCCAATTGTGGTAATATTTATTTTGCTCTCCACTTTTACAGTTTACTTTTGCCATTGTCATTTTGGATGGGGGGGGGGGACGTATCACAAATTGATTCAAAAGGTTGTACTGCATTACATCTGCCATCATATTTTTTAACTAATGTCGGATGAATATTACAACAGTCTGTTGACCTTTTTTCATAGTTCTATTGCACGTATTGGATTTTTTTTTAAATTATATAAATACATAAGATAAACGTTAAATGCATTATTCGCTCTGTAATACAGGATCGCTCTGTGTACGCTGTCGGAACAAGGCGTTTTCCATAATATTTTTACTAATTTTATATCAATAATACAACAGTCAGATGACCTTTTATTTTTTCTAACGCTTTACAAGAATTTAGTAGTTCTATTTCACTGCATTATGTTAATATGATCGATAGAAATTACGACATAAACGTCCGACTCATTTCACCCTCTATGTACCTGTCGGGACGAGGGTGCTTCTTTTGGTGCCTTTTATTTTAAACTATACGCCGCTATCCTGTATTCTGCAGTCATTAATCGTTTTGCCAGCCAATCATCGGGCTACATTTAGAGACCGGCAGTGACCAATCAACTCCAGAAATTATGCTACGCTTGCTAAATTACCCACAATGCATTACGGTAGCGTTTGCATCGTTCACATACTGTACAGTCACGAATTATGACACTGCCGCTACTACGGGCATTGTTATCAACATCTTATCATTCACCATCACTTTTATACAATGTTAATGTAGGTTTTCTTAAGTTTATTTATGCATAAATTTATTTATGCTGACTTTGTCAAACCTCAACTGAGAAATGTTTGACCTTTGTACATTAAAGCAGCGACCACATGATGTCGTCAAAAGGGCTTCAACAACTAAATGTTTCGAGAAATGTCCTTAACGGGCGTTGCTCGCGGAATCTAGATCAAAAGATTTCGGAAGCATAATTTTTCACATGGGACTGCAACTTTTCACTGATGCTGCGTCCCAACTTACTTGGTGATATCAATAATAATTGTCCTTAGTTGTTATGGTGAAGATCACCTGATCATCGTAACGAATAACAAATGCTATATTGGACATCTTTACTTACAAATGAAGCAATGCCTGTGAAAGCGCAAATGCACCAATACTAAAATATTCCAAATTTGAATATATACGTGAAGACTAATGTCACAGTATTACAACTTTTCAAATATTGAAGTAATAAATTACGCACTGTACACAAGTCCGTAAGCAGCTCTCCCTTCTTTTGAAGTCTAGCGCAACTGCTGTCATGTTAGCAGCAGTGATGATGATGATAATTATTATTATTGCATTTTCAATCAATCAATCACATTTTATTTGAATAGCCCTTAATCACCGAAGTCTCAAAGGGCGTCACAGATGAAAAGAGGTCATGTCGAGATTTTTTTTTTTTTTTTTTTTGTGGGCCAATACAAATGAAGTTTGAAGGGTTCTACAGTTGAATAAATCAGACACTGGTCATGCTTTAAGTCTTTTTTATTTTTTTTAATTAATTCAGTAATTTATTTATTTTTACCTAAAATGCTTTGCACTGGTTGGCCGAAAACATATTTCACATGGGGTGCATCACTGAAAAAACGTTGAGAACCATTAGAAAATAAATATTTTGGTGTTCTCAAGGTAACCCAGCCAATCTTCAAGTATACTGTACCCGAGACAAGATGTTGCTTTTCCCACAAAGAAGAAGAGTGAAAGTTTGGTTTTAATTTATCCATCCATCCATCCATTTTCTATAGCCGCTTATCCCCACAGGGGTCGCAGGCTCATCTCAGCTGGCTTCAGGCAGTAGGCAGCCTGGGACACCCTGAACTGGTTGCCAGCCAATCGCAGGGCACACAGAGACAAACGACCAATCATGTGCCCAGTCACACCTAAGGACAATTTAGTATGTCCAATTCACCTGCCATGCATGTTTTTGGGGAGTGGGCGGAAGCTGGAGTGCCCGGAGAGAACTCACGCAGGCTCGGGAAGAACATGCAAACTCCACACAGGAAGGCCGGAGCCAGGTGGTTTTAATTTATCATTTGATAAATTAAAAAACAATCTTTCACTCTTCTTCTTTCATACTAACTTTACAGTCATGCTTTTAAGGCAGGCTGGCTCTAACTAAAAATTTGCTTGACATTACATAACAGGAACAAGAAGCAAATACTCATTAACATTCCAAGATCTTACAATTTCTTTACATTTTTTGAAAGTTTTTTTTTTTTTTTTTTTTTTTTTTTTTTAATGCATTGTGTTTATGCACTCCAGGACTATCTGAGGAAAGAGGGAACCAACAACTGCACCAGCAACGGAAGGGAAAGGCTACGGCCTCCATCAATTAACTCAGGGTGAACCAAGGCCAAACAACAAACAAAACAATCTGTCTTTGCAATAACCAAACTAACCTAACAAACAAAACAACCAAAAGACAATAGGCTTACCTCTCTAGCTCCAAAAACAGGAGGAAAGAAAAATGCACAACAAAAACGGCGGTTCACCCCTACTGCTCAGTTTCCATAACTATTAGTACAAAATATCAGTACAAGTGCATGGCTGGTTGGGAGCGAAGGAGGACGAGGAAGTTGTCTGCCGTCTCAGCTCAATATATAGCAGGTGTGCGACCTGCCAATCAGCAGCAGCCAATCATGGGCCTTCCTGGAGCCGACCAATCCTTGCACTGCTGGGGCACACCTAAAAAAAGATGCCAGGAAACACAGGGAAAAAGAAACAAAGCAGGCCGGTACCGGAGAGCAAGACCCTTCAGCGAACCCACCCGTAACAATATAAATGTGCCAGAGAAGTGAAAATGATCAGGAAATGCCTACAATACATAGTAAACAGTGTACACTTGTAGTAACACACATATTTAGCACATATTATGGATATATTTCCGCAGTACTGGATGGTTAATTTAGAAGGAATTGTACAATGCAAGCTACCTTGTTGACAGTGTATGTTGTGTATGTCAATGTTGTTAAATGCCACTAGAATGTGTAGGATAGGTGTGTTATGAACCGCTGGGGTGCCAGTGCATCTTATCGCTACCATTCCTATACCCACTGCCATTCTTTGAAAAGCACAGGGACACATTGCCCCAACAGGAGTGAAAGGGTTAAAGCAGGGATGCCCGGGTCCTGTCCTCCAGGACCTCTATCCAGCCTGATTTCCATGTAACCCTCTACACCTGATTCAAGTAACCATGATTGTTCAGCAAGCAACCTTTGCAAAAGTCTGAGAACAAAAGCACCCAAATAAATGAAGTTGGTTCTCTGAGAGATTTTTGGCTTATGAAAACAAGCTGGCACCAATGCGAGACTGAAAGACAGAACAAGGCTATTGAGGAAGAATTATACTCTCATCGACATGAAATGACAGAATTCACATTGTACTATTAATTAATACACATAGTTGGTGAACAATTGATTTGAAATAATCTACTATCACTCAGTGGTAGTTCATTTCAAATCAGTCATCTTTCAAAATATTGTTGTGCATTTATATTATGAATAAAATGGTTTATATCATCTAGAAAAAATGGCTATTTACCCAAAAAGATTTTAAAATTATATATTTTAGAGATGTAATTTCAATACAGTGATATTTTTGCTCAAGGTCCTCTTTTGATCACGTCATTGTGATTTTCAAATTTAAGAGTTTTATTGTCAAATGTATATATTATTATCCATCCATCCATCCATCTTCTACTGCTGTCAGCTGTCGGGTCGGGTCGCAAGGGCAGCAGCTTGAGCAAGGAAGCCCAGACTTCCCTCTCCCCGGCCACTTCATCCAGCTCTTCCGGAAGGATCCCCAGGCGCTCCCAGGCCAGCCAAGAGACATAGTCCCTCCAGCATGTCCTGGGTCCTCCCCGGGGCCTCCTTCCAGTGGGACATGCCCAAAACACCTCACCGGGGAGGCGTCCGGGGGGCATCCTAACCAGATGCTCGAACCACCTCAACTGGCTCCTCTCAACGCGGAGGAGCAGCGGCTCGACGCTGAGCCCCTCCCGGATGACCGAGCTTCTTACCCTATCTCTAAGGGAGAGCCCAAACACCTTGCGGAGGAAACTCATTTTGGCTGCTTGGATCTTGTTCTTTCGGTCATGACCCCACAGCTCGTGGCCATAGGTGAGAGTTGGGGGTCACGGCCTGAAGAAGCCAACAGCACCACATCATCTGCAAAAAGCAAAGAAGCAATGCTGAGGCTCCCAAACCGGACACCCTCAACGCTTCGGCTGCGCCTAGATATTCTGTCCATAAAGGTAATAAACAGAGTCCAACCCTCACTGGATACGAATTTGACTTACTGCTGGAAATGCGAACCATGCTCTGACATCGGTCATACAGGGTCCGAACAGCCCGTATCAGGGCGTCCGGTACCCCATACTCCCGAAGCATCCCCTCACAGAGATCCCCGAGGGACACGGTCGAACGCCTTCTCCAAGTCCACAAAGCACATGTAGACTGGTTGGGCGAACTCCCATGCACCCTTGAGGACCCTGCTAAGGGTGTCGAGCTGGTCCACTGTTCCACGGCCAGAACGAAAACCACACTGCTCCTCCTGAATCTGAGACTCGACTTCCTGACGAACCCTCCTCTACAGCACCCCTGAATAGACCTTACCGGGGAGGTTGAGGAGTGTGATTCCTCTGTAGTTGGAACACACCCTCCAGTCCCCCTTCTTATAAAGGCGGACCACCACCCCAGTCTGCCAATCCAGGGGCACTGTCCCTGATGTCCACACGATACTGCAGAGGCATGTCAGCCAAGACAGCCCAACAGCATCCAGAGCCTTCAGGAACTCCAGGCGGATCTCATCCACCCGGTGGCCTTCCCACCAAGGAGTTTTTTGACCACCTCAGTGACCTCAGCCCCAGAGATGGGAGAGCGCACCTTGGGGCCTGAAGGCTCTGCTTCCTGTCAGAGAAATCTCAGAAAAGAAGACTAGGACAAGCCTAGCTGCTTAAACAGCAAAAAGAGTAACTCAGACCAGCCAAGATTGACTTTTCTATGCCGGGCATAGGGAAAAAAGCTTGGGCAAATGTAACTCGTGGGTCTTCCAATGCTAGTTTTTCACTGCCCAGCCGTCCCCCCCTGGCTTTTATTGAGCAAAAGCATAGCAGATTACAAGACACAACAAGAGAGCCAGCCGGGCGCCACCGGCAGCTGGGCCAAGGTCCCGGCTCACACTTTCGTGCGTCAACAGCTCTATCTAAGGACAGGGTCAAGATGAACTAGGATTGCATAAATGGGTAACAATGAACTAAGCACATAATGATAACAACCTAATATATGATTCCCTTCACACTTCCTCAGAGGAAGACGTGTCGGTGGGATTGAGGAGGTCTTCGAAGTATTCTGCCCACCGGTTCACAACGTCCCGAGTAGAGGTCAGCAGTGCCCCATCTCCACTGTACACAGTGTCAATGGTGCACTGCTTCCCCCCTCTGAGACGCCTCACCGCTGGTGTCCACCAGCGGGTTCGGGGATTGCCGCCACGACAGGCACCGACCACCTTACGGCCACAACTCCGATCAGCTGCCTCGACAATGGGGGCGCGAAACATGGTCCACTCGGACTCAATGTCCCCCGCCTCCCTCGGGAGCCAACTTAACAAGCCAACTTGGCTCCGATGACGGGGGAGGTCTGCTGGGAACGTCTGTCAGAGTCCCCTGTCAGATGGAGTTTCAACTCCCACCTCCGGCAGAATTTCTCCCACGCGGTGGAACACGCAAACCCCTCCACCACGATAAGGTGACGGCTCACGGAGGGGATATTATATTATTATTATACCACACAATGAAATTCTTATTCTATTCACTTCCCGAGCAGCAGACATTTATGTAAATAAATATGTAGAAAGAGTGGTAAAGTTTCCCACTTCTCTCCTAGTGTTGCAATGGTACCATACAGGCTGTAGGCAATCCACTAATTAGGGCCGCTTATAAAAAGGAGGTACCTGTGTCACTCCTACAGGCACCACTTCTTAGCTCCTAGGTCTGCACACTTCCGGGGCACCTTGGTTGGCCACTTCTGGACTCATGCAGGTAATGTGGGCTGCTCTATTTTATTTTGGTATAAAAGACAGCGGCTACATTATATTTATATATAGCTTCAAAGACTAGCAGTTGTCCACATGTTATTTTGGGGGAAAAAGGCAGGTTCCTTACAAATCAAAACTTAGTAAATGTAAAAAAATAAATCATTTTGAATCAGAATACCCAAAATCAGAATCGAATCGTGAGAAAAAGATTGCCACTCTAGTTTTTGGAAATCAAAATGTTATTGTCCATTAACTCTCATTCAGCAAAATTGACCACCTACTAACATTTTTTACAATTTAGTCTACCATGTTTGTTTTGGTCTCGCAGGTCATCTTTCCTCGTTTTTCTTCCGGAGATCTCATCATGAGATTTTGTTTGCAGGATACTGAAAAGCATTTTGAGTTGCAGAAATTAAGTTTTGGAAAAAATGTACTAGGCTTCCACATCTTTATTTCACTCAGATTTTATGGTGTCTATACAATTAAACTCTCTGTAGGCTGAAAACTGTTATTTCCATTAAAAGTCTTGGCATCCCTTTGTTCCTAAAACACTGCCCTGTCGTTATTTGTGTAGGTATCCAACTTCATATTGAGATCTGATGTATTGAATGTGTTTAAGGTGCTCCTTTAATTTTTGTGAGCAGTGTATATAAGTGTCAAAATTTCAGGGGTTTTCAGTATTTTAATGGTGAATCTGAATGCACAGTATCTATAGACAGTACATGTCACCCAAGGGTACTATTGACTCTTTTGTGGAGAACCACTATGACGGTGGTTCAAAAAGGTTCACTGCCAGCACTAATTACAAATTTATTAAGGATGGCTGTTGTGCGCCATTAAAAAATAAAATTCTGAAAGAAAACACTGTCTTCCAACAAATTTGTTGGGTGTGTCAATGTTGTGCACTGCATCCTTGAACAAGAATCAAAACCCCTCCTGAGCTGGTTTCAGCACTCTTAAGTTTTGATTGCACGTTAAAATATAAAAACAATGTCATGCAAAAAAAATGGAAACAATGTCAAATTAAAATTTATTGTGCACAGAAGAACTAAACACCCATTTATATAAAAACATACCAATAACAGAACATTTTTAATATTGTATTTAAAGATGACAAGCCAAGATTTGATAGGGAGAAACCTTGGATACAAATTTTATAATGAATCAAGAATTAAAAATGCAATAAACAAAACAATACCACTAGTTTCACTTAAATCTCAACTACTACTAAATATCTAATTCGTCCTAAGAAAAGTCCATACTGTCAAAGTTGCAGCACTTTCTTCAAAAAGGAGACCCAAACAAAAAAAAAAATTCAAGCAGAAACCGTGTTCACTATTCAGGTTAGTAGCAAAGCGGGTCAGGTATGGTTAACATCACTTGGTCCTGTTCTAATGAGAACTCTGCACATTTCCACTGACAGTCAATGAGCGCATCGTACAATTCTTCACTGCCCTGTATGAAGCACTTGTTTGTTTCTGCAACATCCAGCTCTGCTGATGGATCTGCAAGACAGACAAGTTTCTTACTGAACCACAGCATTTTCTCACGAGACTGCAATTAAAGTTTACATTGCTCATGAACAAACATGTTCATCATGGGCAAGTGTCAATCCGAACGAACCTTCCAATCCATCATCCTGAAGATCAATTTCCTAAATAAAAGAAAGATGTCATACTTTTTATTTACATAATATGGATGCTGGGTTGAAAAAAGGACCAATGCTTACCTGTGCTTGGGCATACTGCGAGTAATCATACTGCGGATATGTATAGCCATATGCTGCTGCAGTCTGATCGTAACCCCAAGCAGAGTAATAATTAGGATACCCCTGCTGTTGGTATTGGCCGTACTGGTCGTAGGTTGGCGTGTAGGTGCCGCTTGTTGGCCATGCTTTGGTTTCAGCCTGCAGGGGCCTGTTCCTTAAACTGCACATAGAGAGAACGGCATACTGTGGGTAACTAGAGGACATACTGGCATTGGGTTTCAGTTGTTTTAGGGATTACATACTTCAACTATAACACGATGCTCAAGTTTGGTCCTTGAGAGGCTTTTTTCTGTTGAGGCTGTTTTCAATGTTCCTCTACTCCAACCTGTTTGATTGAAACGATCATCTAATCGCAAGCTTTGCCGTAGCCTGATAGATGCTCTCGAGGACCATACTTGGGCACCCCCTGAACTAGAGTATAGTTACCATATATGTTTAACATTTTCACATACTGACATTATTCAGACACCTATTAA